>NW_028280297.1:0-117593 GCF_059751315.1 Micrasema longulum
TTCACCATTCTGCCTATATTTGAACATCCATATTCCTTCAATTCTTTCATCTGTTGATGTTTGTGAAGTTAAAGAGCTGAAACCTTTATTTATGCGGGTGAGATTCATCTAATTGAATTATTTCACCTACATACTAGGCAACGCCTGAAAATATTATTTTTTCAATTTTTATACTTCTTCATGGACCAGGTAATTTATCAACAATATTTTGAGTTTGTCCAAATTTTTGTAGACAAGGACTGGATTCAACTCCCCAAGAATTGAAGGAATATGGATGTTCAAATATAGGCAGAATGGTGAATGTTACACAGTGTGTAAAGTGGCCACTTAAACCAGCCATTGACAGGTCATAAGCCCTGTAGATGCCTAGACTTCCATATTACCTTCTCTTAAATGTTCTTCATCTCTGTTGTAATATATTATCTTAATTGACATAAAATAGTCATTAAAGTATCTTTATTTTACAAAATAATCAATTTACACTGGTAATCTATAGTTTTACTGATTTAGAATCATAGATTTCATATAATATTTAGTATATTTGTTTTGGTAAGGGCAATTCAATTACCTATATACCACAACATATAATGTTGATTAACCAGTACTTTCTTTGGCATACCAGAACTTGAGTAATAAAATGTAAGTACACCTACTATTTACCATTGCTATAGCGACCTTATGTAATCATCTAAAACAAAGTAATGCCTATTAATATGATGTAAATATGTAACTTTAATATCATGGGTATACTGGCAAAAAGCTTTAACTCTCAAATCCCTGTTTTGAGAAATCAAGCATTTAAGTTTTGTTCCAATTTTACTCTTTTACATCTTATTTAAATATAGTAAGATGTTAAATGCTCATTTAAGAACATGTTTTTATTATTTCCTTTTCTTAATTTTATATTAAGTAAATATTAAGTTATTTAAAGCTTTTAGCTTGAATAAAATACCCGGTATACAGCTTAACCTTCAATTTATTTTTAAAACTACAGATATATGAAATTTAATGACTTCTAGTATTTTGCCAGTTTGTAGAGCGTTAAAAACTTTACAAAACTGCATCATTAAGTCAAACCCGCATATTTTTGAGTCAACGTTTTTTGCCAGTATACCTACGATATGTTATTGTTATTATGACCTATCTCAGGTAATTATCAATTCAAAACATTTTCACAAATAAATACTGTACAGTAGATACAACTTATGAGTGTAATTTAAAAATATATTTTGACCTCTGATAAGGAATATAATAAATTTCAATGCGAGATGTACAATGTTTGTCTTGCTGTTTCTTTGCTTGACAAGTGGACAGATTCTAATTGGTGCCCAATCAGAAATAGTTTTGCATACAATGGGAGAATACATACAAATAATATGCCAAGCTGTACTGTAGATCCTAGACAAACCAGTTAAACAGGTTATTTACTAGATTGGTTAAGAGTTAAGAGATTCAAATAAGTTTAGTATACCTATAAAATCTGATTACAATGGAGAAACTCAGGATTGGTCTGATACTTACAGGTATTGAATAGAATATATTATTAAATAATCAGTAAAATATATTATTATTTCAATAAAAAATGTCATCAAAATAGTTAATAATAAACACTTTCATATTAGAATTAGGCTTAGGCAAACTGAGGTCCCTCAGACATGAGTTTTGTTTGAATGGGACCCTGGTAGGTTAATAAATTTTATGTTAATTTTAAATAAAGTAATTAAATCACCATCAAACCCTAATCCACAACTGATGGTGCGTAGGGCACTGCATTGGAAAACAGTATGCAGTGTATCTCGATTATGCTAATCTAGTCTTACGCTTCAGGTGCCGATCCAGGGACAGTGAAATATTGCAGTATTAAACCATTGCATAAACAAATATTTCATGTTGACCCTCCCAGGAATCTCAAGCATGTTAGGCGAACACTCCCTCTCTCCACTCGATTTCCTTTTTCAGGATTTTTACCTGACAGTACTGAGTAGAGTAGCCATCGAGTCGAAAACACCAATCCAGGATTCTGTTTCTATTTCACACACAGAACCATATTCTTTATCTGCCCGGACACAGAATAAATAATACCGCTAAGCAAAATAATATGTAGTAAGAATGAGGAAATATGTATCAAAAAATTATATATATTTTTATTAACTAGTTTTTAAAAATAGTTTTAATAAACCTTATTTATATTGGTTACAGACCCAGGATTCATTTCGTAACATTTTTTGTTATCGGTTTTTTTTCAAGTGGACAATTTCAATTTAATAATGAATTTTGTTTTTTACTAGTATTGGCGTTGACATCCTTACCTGAAGTCATGTCTTCCTTAAGTAAGAGTTTTGTGGATAACCAGGTAGTTCCTGATGTTGTTTCAGTACCGCCACAGCAACCACTCTCGGTAAATATGAAATTATGTATTATTGCATATTTTATAGTTTTAAATCTTTAATCTCTTTTATAAATTATTAGGTCTTAATTGAGCTTAATATGAAGAAGAAGAATTGTTTTTTTTCTCATGAAAAACAGGCAGAGTAAAAGTGGATTTGCATGACTATTAATAAAATAAGTGGGAGCGTTAATATTATATGGGATTATTATTCAAGCATTTAAATACTTTGTTTTTATAGGTAAAATATCTAAGTGGTGTGGAAGTTTCTGAAGGCAAGGAATTAACACCTACTAACGTAAAAGATATCCCAGTGGTTGACTGGAAAACTGAACCCAATTCATTCTACACCCTTTGCATGACAGGTACCTATTTTCTTGGTATTACATATTATAAAGTATATACTTACAGTTGAAAAACATGAACTTTTTCCAAATATGAGTAGCATGAGGCTAGAAAATAATTGAGGGCGCCACATTAAAAACACCACTTATAATTTGGTGTTGCAAGCAAAAATATCAGTCGTAGTTCCGATTTAAACTTTTTTTTGTCGAGTTGCTATTTAATTGCATTTTTTAGTTTTAAAATAGAACAAAACATGACATTTGTATTATCTTTTCATGAACGTAATAATTATTAATTTTATAATGTCCTCTTGAATGTTTTTACAATATTTATAAATTTAATGTATTTTTAAACAATAAAAACACATTTTACTTTTAAAAAATCAGCATTAAAAGCCACCCACTTACCCGAATATGTTTTAAAGGTCTTGTGACCTTCACAAAAATCAGCAGACGGAAGGGTTGAGGAAATGTGGATGTTTAGACGCAGGCAGAATGGAGAATGTTACACGGTGTTTAAAGTAGCCACTTAAACCAGCCAATGTCAAGTCATAAGCCCTGTGAATACCTAGAGTTTTATTTTCCCTTTTCAAAAATGTTTTTCCTGCCACAATAAACTTAGGATTTATTTTTGTGCAAAAATTTACTCATGTTGTGAACCGTTTATTGAAGTATTCAGAAGCTTTTGATAGAGAAAACTATTTCAGAACATATTATGGGTTTCGTTTTTTATAAAAAAAATAAATATTTCAGACCCTGATGCTCCAAGTCGTGAAAATCCAGTTCGCCGTGAATTTTTACATTGGTTAGTAGGAAATATCCCTGGAAGTGACATCAGTAATGGAGACACAATAGCAGAGTATGTAGGAAGTGGACCACCAGAGGGCACGGGACTCCATCGCTATGTCTACCTTGTATACAAACAACCTGGAAAAATTAACTTTACTGAGCAAAAAACCTCTAATAGGTAAGATATAGTAAAAAAATCCAATGTCTTTTTACTTACTTACCAAATACTATCTTTTTTTTTATTCATTTGAATGCCCACATGATTTTTCATCAATTGACATGGTATTTGATTAATGTATGTAAAAAACATACTAAGAATAGCACAAACCAGGTATTCCTACATTGGGAAGTTGACATTTATCTTCAATTTTATCTACAAAGTAAAATGAATTTTCTGTATGAAAAATAGAATATGTATACAATTTTTTTTCTAAACATGTTCAATAACAGGCTACCGACAAAGATACTTTAAATTTTCATACGAATATACACATTTTCATACATAAATATAGATTGAAATTTTTACTGTCTCTAAATGTACTTATGAAGATAGGGTTTATAATTGTGGCCCTGGTTCTAGATGCAAAGATTGTTTTTCTAGAAAATGAAGAAAATAATACAGTTTGTAGATAATTAAGAAAACAGAATTTAATTGCGGCATATTAGCAAATAAGAAATAAAATAATTGAGTAACACGTGATAAAATAAAATTTTAATATCATCTCAAACACGTTATCCTATTGAGGACTCTTAAATCAAATTGGTGTACGAAGAATGATCAAATAAATGCAATAAATAATGTATTCATATATGTAATATAAAGTTCTCTGTGTCCAGGCGGGTGATCAATACACTTCCGTGTGAGAAATAGTCAGAATCCCGGATCATTTGATTTTCGACTCAATGGCTACACTTAGCTAAAAATCCTGAAAAAAGAAATTGAGTGTAGATAAGTCCCCTTTTATAGTAAAGTGGTCGGCGTGTTTGCCAACCATACTTGAGGTCCGGGGTTTGATCCCTAGAAGGTCAACATAAAATATTTATTAAAAACCTGAAGCGTAAGACTGGCACCTGAAGCATAAGGCTGATGATCACCTTACCTTTATGCAATTAATGATTTGGTGTACTAATGTAGTGCTCTATGCACCATCAGGTGCAGACAGGGATGTGATGGTAATATAAAGTAAAATTAAAGAGAATGAAAACACATGATTGCCCATTTCAGCCTGTTATGGAATCTAACTACGTAATGAAAAAGTTACGTGGATTTTAAAAATTTGTTTATAAACTATCAAATTAGGCCAAAAAAAATTATGTATCGTTATCATCAGCGCTATGATTTTTAAGAGTTTTGTAATTTTGAAATTACTCCGCATGTGACACAAGTTATCTTCGGTGAATTCTGCTAATTAGTGAATTGGCTTCCCGTAAACTGGAAATCTATCAAAACACTATCATTTGGTTGATTCGGAAGAACTAGCGACGTCATTCAACGTAGTTCATTTTGATTATTTTTTCATACATTTTCAAGCAACTTCTCCGTTTAATTTAATGCTCTAATTTTTACCGGGCAACAAACAAAACATTTTTCATATCCAACTTCCCATAGCACTGAACTTCCTTATTCATCATCATCATCATTCCCTTTCCGAACCTAATTGTGCATAGGGCACTGCATTGGTACACTAATCGCAGTGTATCTTGATCATTTTTGTTACATGAAGGTATGATGATCAGTCTTACGCTTCAGGTACCAGACCAGGGTCTATGAAATATTTTTTTTTTTTTTAAAGAAAAAGAAATATTTGCGTTCTTATGATTTACCCAAATATTTAATTTTGAGGGCCATTTTCAACGAGTTGTAAATAACTCACTATTAGAAAATGGAATCGAGTTGGGGTAGAGTGGGATTCGAACCGCGGACCTTCGGTCCGTGAGTCCGAGACACTAGCCACAGGACCACAACCCGATATTATAGTGTAAAAACACCCTTTTAAATAAATATTTCATATCAACCATGTCGGATATTGAACCCGAAACCTCTTGCATGGTAGGCAAACGTGCTGACTACTACACTACGAGGCCGACATCCTTATTACTCGAAGAGTAATATGTTTTCATACAGTGATTGATATATGTATTTCAAAAAATCTAATGGGACATTTTCAGTTAGTTGAAAAAAAGACTATTAAATATGTACATTGTATGTGAATACTGGGTTTTGCAGTATTTTTGAAGGTCTAATTTGTTGTTCTTTAAAATGTATTTTATTTTGATTAACTGTGTTTATTTTACTCTGGGTTACAGGAGCAGAGAAGGCAGACCACAATTTTCTATCATCAAGTTTGCTAAAAAGTATTCCCTGGGAAATCCTGTTGCTGGAAATTTCTATCAAGCACAATATGATGATTATGTCCCGAATATTCATAAGCAATTGTCAGGATAATGTGTAAAAAATAAAGCTTGAAGTATTTACATATACCGCATTTTTTTAGATCATAACTTTGAAGAATACTAAAAATTCTCCCACTTATTCACAGAAGCGATAAAATTGACCATTTCAAAGCAGGTGTAAAAAAGGTCTTATAATATTTATAACATGTAACTAGGCACAAAAAAGGCATTTTTAAAAATCGCACATATTTGTTAAAATATAATTCGTTAAGAAGATTCTGAAGTGAGTCTTTTTCAAAAAACTATACCTAAATTCTTTAATTTAATCCATATTTGAAGCAAGCTTTGTTTTGAATTTTGCACTGCATTAACTTAACAAATGTTAACCAGTTAATATGCATATAAAATATACAGGTTTCAAAGAAGTTATCTCTCTTTACTAGAGAGCAATTGAGGGGGTTAAAAGCAAAAACGCTATAGTTTATGATCATTGTTTTTAGGAAGACTAACAAAACCATTAGCGAAAAGACTATTGCACATTGAACATAAAATGAATACTCTTTCCTCTACTTGTTATGCCACACACAAGTTGCACAGTGAATTTACAAGAAATAGTATTTTCGCTACTGGTTCTGTTGGTCTTCCCAAAAACAGTAATCATGGACAGTTGCGTTATTTCTTTTAACCCCTCAATTATTGTGGTATGTGATTGTAATACACTATACTATAACGGAATAAAACATTGGCTATGTTGATCATAAAAAAATATTTATTTTAATATATTTTTTACAACTCTTATTTGACTATTCACTAGATTACAATACCAGGGAAATTGTAAAATTAATAGTAACTAACATTCATAATATATAATATAATGTATTTACATTGACAACCTTATATTAGTGCGGTAATTGTGAAATTCAATTTCCCAAATTAATACTTAGCAACAAAAACGTTTCAATGTACAAACCAATCAATATTTACAATATATGAGAAATGATATATTATACATACGTAATAAATAAAGTAGATAATTATTTATAGAAGAGTTTTGAAATAAATGCCATCATTGTTACATATAAAAAGTAATTTTAAAAATTTGTTGTATCATATCTGTAATAACAGAAAGTTACTTAATTATTTAATTGCCATAAAATTTTATATGTCCAAGATAATACATTTACCGAGACATTTGTGCATATGTCTAATACTTTTTCCTTGGTACATTAAGCCGCTAACCATAACCAACTAACTCACTTTTTTCTTTAGTTTTAAAAAACGTTTAGTAATTCCTTCATAAAACAGTTGATTAAAAACACCAAAATAACAGAAACAATTATAGATCGTGAAGTCTCTCTGCTCGTTAATTGTAATAATAAAAATAGTCTGGCGCACAATTAATTAATTAAACAACCGTTTATTAACCAGATAACCAGAATGAGTTTGCTAACTCATGGGAATACAATTGTGTTTTTGTACATTTTTGTATTTTGAAATAAAAAAAAAAAATATTGATTTGTTTACATCAATAACAGATTTTCTAATAATGACTTTTAGATATCAAATAACAAAAAAATAAAATATATTAGAGATTCACTGCTATCTAATATATTACACATTTAAATATAATTATAAAGTAGGTATTTTAAATGACATGCATGACAAATTTGCAGTTTAACTTTCAAGTATTTTAAACAGTGAGAAAAATGAAAAGCCTAATTCAACTTTTAGGGTGGAGAAAAGTCACAAGAGGAATATAGTTTCTGCGATTACTTAAAGGTAATTAGATCCCGTGCTTTTCGGAGCATCATTAATTGTGGCATACTAGTATGATGCTGATGTGAGACTTGTGCTGGTACGTGTGGGAGCAGTCTGCTTGAGGTAAGTAGTAGCCATGGGTCAGCACTGATTCCTGTGCTTCTTGAAGCATCGTTTGTCCACCTGACGCGCCAAAATGTCGCTGACGTGAGATTTGTGGTGGAAAATGCGTAGCACATTGGATCGAGCCTCGGATACTCCTTCACCGACTATTTTACTTCTTTGAATGTTACCCTGCAGAGGAATGTTTAAATAGGTTATGTGGATAATTCAGATTAATTTGTTTAAATTCATTGCCAGCATTACAACAATGCTGTTGTGAAATAATATGAACTAAATGTTATCAAATATTTGTATTCAACCACTTAGCAAATTTTCTATTTCTGCCGGTTTCGAGAAGTACCTGTCTCTTTGTCAGGACACCAATTAAAGTAACATGCAAATCCCACTATACACCCTCCCCAACGTCGTGGCACAAAAACATAAAAATAACATGCTGATTTGAAGCCACATGCTTTTAGTAGATAATGCTTACGTGCACTAATTATAATTTATGAAAATGTTTAATGTTGTGTGAGAAACAGTTGAAAAAATGAGGGTGAGGAGGAACCGGAGGAGCATAAGTTTAATAGGTATAGGTTACTATTACAATGGAACATCGTATAACGGGCAATATTGAAAGGTTGTTTGATTTTTTATTATGGGGACATTATTGCCAGTTAAATTAAATGCCAGTACTCTTATGTGGGTGTGAATCTTGGCACCTTACCAAAGCTCAAAACACCAAGCTTCTGAGTTTTCCGAGTAAGGGCTTGAGAAGAATATTAGGCATAAGGTGGTTCGATTCTATAACTAACATCGAAGCCTGAGAACGGATGCTGCAGCCTCCTATAACGAGCGTCTTGAGGATGCGGTGGTGGACCCGGCTTAGATACGATCTGCGCATTCCTCAGGAGAACCTAACCCCCAATTGGTCTCTTCTTTGAACCTGCGGGCTCACGTCGTCCTGGAAAGCCATCGATGACGATCTTTCGAATTTATTCGGCAGAACTAAGGGAAGCGGGATTGCTATGGGAGGGGGCGAGAGTGCAGGCTGGCGATAGGGTCTCCTGGAGGCATCTGGTGATATCCACATACTCCACTTATAGAATAATAGAAGAATTTTTCAAAGCCTTCCTAATGTGGAATATTTCAATATTATTTAATGTTAATCCTTTATTATGTCTATGTAAGATTTGAATTCCTGTATCTTTATTAAAGTCGTGATTAAAATTGATCGGGTAATTTGCGTATTCAATTAACACGAATATTGAAATTTCTTAATGTTTTTCCAACGTAAACTGAAGGACAATAATAGCATTTTTATACCTTGCTTAATTGCACCTCCATTGGAGTTTGACATTATTTGGTAAAAATTTGGATACATTAGAGCAGCGTTTCCCAATCTTTTTAAGCCTGAGGAACGGTGAAAATTTAAGCAAGCTAATATATAAAAACATAATGTAGTATTTTGTTTATTGGTTTTTAATATTACATTATACCAGGTATAGAAATAACAAATAGCGCTTTTTTAAGTAAAGGAATTTTAAAATGGGCGGCAAGTATTTCTGCGGAATGACAGAAAATCTCAACAGACCTGTCTGCGAACCGGAGGTTTGGAAATGCTGCATTAGAGGATATAGTATGTATGGAAAGAATTTTTCTTCAAATCAGCATGTTGGTTTTATATTTTTGTGCAACTATGGTGAAGGTGTATAGTGGGATTTGCATGTTAGTTTAATTGGTGTCCTGATGAAGAGACGGGTACGCCTCAAAACCAGTAGACATAGAAAAGTCTGTAAGTGGTTATATACAATTTTTTTGATAAAATGCTTGACGACAAAGCTAATGCTTTAAATATTAATACTATAAACTACGTACATTTAGAGTTTAAAATAATGCATTAAGATTCATATATTATATATTGCATATTGTCGAGTTTCTGGCACAATAAGGTAAATATATATAACTGTCATACAATAATATTTTTTATAATACCTATTAAAATAGCAGTTTTATTTAAATTGTTGATTTGGGATGAGCTTAATACTTTAAAAGTGCAATATCTCACCAACTAGCAAAATGTTAGTTACCAAATTGTGCCAGAAACCCGACGATATTTATGTAGTGATAAAAATGCTTTGACATTTTGTGTTAGCTGTTCATCTGGCAATACTGTTATCCGTGCATATTCACGAGAAACGATTAATATATTATGTAAGCACAACGGTGTTAGTTAATATTAAATTACAGCAAAAAAAAAAGTTTTTTTTTCATATCATGGAAATCCAATGTCCCTGGTATGACATCCAAAGTAAGGAATAATCTCAGAGTAATGATGCGTGAACGCAAGCGATGTTAGTTTGTTGGTTAGCAACAGATTGGTGGCCAATTTGTTTTGTTTGACAACATAAACATAAAGGTTCGATCGGATGCTTTTGTCGCTGTCCTTGGCTTTGTTTGTAAATAACTTGGATATTTACGTTATAATAAATAAAAATCGACTATGGTGAATTGCAGTATGTTTGGTTGCAGCAGTAGGAGCGTCAAAGGTGTTAAAGGAGTCAGTTTTCACAGGTAATTGATTTCAAATATTTTCCCTTGATTTACATTGATTTTTGGCATTTATTGTCCCGACATGTGTATTATGTTGCTTAAAAATTTTCCTAATATCAACATATTTACTTCAGCTAGAATTTTTTCTCAATTTAGGAGATAAATTTGTGAATTAAAGTATGTTTACTGTTGATAATGACAGTTGATTATGGTCAATATGTCAGGGCCATACTATGCATCCATATAAAGTTTGAGTTTTTATCGAGTAGAGGTCGATTCAAATGTTACTCGTAAATAGCAATGTTAACCTTGAAATCGCACCTAAAATGATGTGTCCAAATTTCAGGCCGCTACGACTTGCCGTTTCGGAGATGTGACGGACAAAGAAACAAACTCAACACGGTACTTTGGTTCCATGGAGTTGGGATTTATGTCTCAATAAATGTAACAAAAGTTTATTGAGAATAAAATGAATAAAAAAATAAATACACACATGTATTTTTTTAAAAATAAATATAGGCGAATTATAGAAAAATAAATTGGAATGACCCTGCAATAATAAATACACAGGCACATATTTAAAAGTATTTACAATGCAAATTAATATCCATTTGGCGATTCTCGACGGCCGGCCCATTGTTTTGCTGTGAACTGTAGCTAACTTAATACCCAATAGTCATAGAATGGTTTTCCTACGTTTGGGTTCCTCTATAGCTTGGCACATTATTACTCTGAGGGAATAATGTATTTTTATACACACAATAATTAATCAAAATAGGTACTTATGGTAATTTTCTGCCTTTAAAAGCAAAAAAAAAGAACAACATGAGAAAATAGTTCGTAAAATAAGCACATACTTTTATAAAATGAAAACACACGAGAATATTCTATACCTTAAGTAGTTCACAAATGGTATGATGGTCAGCCTGTGGTTTTGATTCCAGTATATGGAGAATTTCCGCTGTCTTATCCAGTACACCAGCTTCTAACTCCACCTGGAAAATTAAATTAAATTAATCACAGTTCAGAATTCAAAATTATTTGCATTCGATGTATTAGATATAAGGCAATTATATATATCTAGTATAATTTAGTTTGTGCAAGCAAATTATTCTACCAAATCCCAAAAGGAACACTCCCAAAAGGAACCCTACCAGAAGTCAAACTAGAGGATGGATCATGGGGTCTACCACAAACTCTGAATTCAGGCAAAGAAATCTCAGGTTTCTGGGCCCCAAAATATTCAATATGTTACCCGAACATTACGAAAGCATGAACCGAATTCAATTAAATAAATCTGTAAAAAAATGGTTACTGGATTTAGGTAGAGAAAAATCGGAAAACTTACTTAAAAACATTCTAAAATAATAAATGGTATATTTAAATATAGTATTGTATAACTCTATAATAAATTAACTGGTAGATAGTCATGTTATTGTTTATTTTTGCATAAAAATGTCTGCCTTAAAACAGGTTGTACCTAGTTAGGCAGACTAGATATGATCCAGAGAAATCTATTACCTAAGTATGCATGTAGTAGATAAAGAAATTGTAATTTTTTGTTAATAAACCATGATTATTATTATTATTATTCAAAATATACTATGTTAGATGTAGATTCAATAAGCAAGATGTTCATTATTATCAAGGAAAATATAAATCTTAGATTCCAGTAGAGCGGTGGCATTATAATTTTGTCTATTTAGATGCAATGTACCTGACATTGCAAACTATTATTAATGATATTTGAACAGAATTAGAGAACTTTTTAATGAAACCAATACAGAGGTCTAGGCATTTACAGGGCCACTTAAACCAGCCAATGACAGGTCATTACTCTGTAAATGTCTAGACTTTTATATTACCTTCTTGAAAATGTTTTCCCTTTCTGTTGTAATCTATATTTTTTTTAATATTCAATCTTAAAAATACTTTAAAAAATGTTTATTGCAGCTTTTGTAAAATTTACAAAATATTATCGATGTTAGTGCATAAAGTAAACGCTGAAACATAAAAAAGCAAGACTAATAAAAACAAGCGATAATTACCAGGTCTTCCATTTGCGCTGTGAGGTGATGTATTTTCCATCCGTCTGTCTTCTGCAGCACGTACCTCTGAGCGGCTATCTCAACTACAGTCGGTTTCTTCTCTTCGCGTTTCCTCACATCCGTAGGTCGGGTAAAGTGAAGAGCTGTTGCTCTCCAGCCACACTTCCAACCAGCACCCAATAATGCTCCTGTTAAAAAATCATTATATTTTTAAATAAATAAATTATGTTATGTTTTTCTTAACTTAGTTTACATCTCACACCAGCATATAAACTAATACATATTTACAATTTCTATAGATATTAATTTTTATATATACATACATTTTTTATTCTGTCCGTGTCTGGACAAAAGGAGAATACATTCTGTGTGTTAAAAAGACCCAGAATCCTAGACTAATTATTGACTCAAAAATCCTTAAAAGGAAGAGTAAATAGAATGAGATGAGTCCGCCTCGTAGTGTAGTAGTTGGCGCATTTGCCTGCCATATTTGTGGTCCCAGATTCAATTTCTGGCACGATCAATATCAAATATTGGTTTGAAATATGGTTTTACATCGTAATATAGTTTATAGTCCATGGACTGGCACCTGGAGTGTAAAATTTATCAGATTGTAACCGGTGATTGAGATACGCTGCATTGCATTATGTAGGTACCAATCCAGTGCCCTATGCACCATTAGGTGACGATAGAGGTAAAATAATTATGGTATTTATTTCCTTTATTAAATCTCTAAATTTATACACTGAAAATAATACTTCTTAAATTCATTCATATCCATTTCACTCTTCACTACATTTTTAATACATTATACACAAAATAATTCTTCTTTTTTTTTTATCAAGATTTATATACATAAATATACATTATTATTGATATACTGTAATACTTGCATAAATAATAACACATGTCTCGTTATTGTAGGGAAAAAAAACATTTTTAAAACCCAATTTAGTTATTGCTGTAAAGGTCTCATAAAATGCAGAAGTATATTGTGGACTTACTTCTTCTGGGCTTTTCCTTTTCTGGAGGTGGTACAGCCGGAGCTGGGGCAGGCGGTGAGGGGAGAGGCGGAGAGGGTGCAGAAGGGGGAGGGGCGCCCTCTGAAGGGAATTCACATTCTCCACCCCTTGGACGCTCACTCGTCAATCTAAACCGTATAAAAAGTACATTAGCCAATATTTGTATTACATTTTTTATTTTATTTTAAAGACATAACGACAATAATATTTGTATACCACTATTTTATTGCCCTTGTTTGTCTTTGCTACATAGTTTTATGTTCAGTTTCATGTACATATATAATGTTTCTTCTTGTACATATTAAGTTACTATCGAAAGATATTTCAGATTTTTATACAAATATGCACATTTTTGTAAAGAAAATTCAATTTTATTTAATAGAAAGTTCTATTCAATGTTCTGAGGATCGTGCTTTACGATTCTACAGAAGACGGCAAATTATTATTACACATTTGAAGAAGTTTACTATATCATAAGAATAGACTATGTAAATACATACTTTCCAACCCAGTCTCTGCCGTATGGAGCCTAAATTGCCGCAACTCGCATTTTGTGGTTTTTGAGTTATTTATTGATTCATAATCAGCATTTAATAAGTTATAAGTGTATCTAACTCTTTTTTCGCTACGACAACTGGAAGGTTGTAAATTAAATACCTACCCATGCAGTAACATCAAATTTTTAGCCCATAAATGATTAAAATACGGATTAAAAAAATATTTTTAGTTTGATTATATTGAATATTTTTATTTGTATAAATAATCGCCATGTGTTTAAAAAAAAAAATAAAAAAACATTATATTTTTTTAAAATAAATAAACTACTTTATTTTTAAAAACTAATTTGTGTTTTAAATCAAATTGCTTTTTACGGCGGATTAGGGATTGCATGACAGAACTAATCATTAAAAAATCTTTCTAAGAAAATCCTTCTAGTTGCACGGGTGTCTTAAAATTTAGTTATATAAAATGATAAAGATTATATTTTCGAGTTTTCGGTGATTTCTAGATTGTACTGAAAATCTATTATAGAGGGGTTTGGAAGTGAAGGACTCGTTTGTTTAATATTTAATACTCTGAACTCTTTAAATAAAGCATTTCTAGGGTATTTGAGTGGTCATTTCAGAATTATTTTATGAATAATTTTACGTGTTTTAAAAAGTGTATAAAAATTACACTTTAAGCCTCCTTTCCATGCCGTGTTATCATATACATATTGACGAGGCCATAGTAAAACAGGTTAAAATTTATAATTTAAATAGTTTGACACTCACAGCTGTTTCCTAGGTTTTTTTCTCGGGGAGCAATTATTATACGGAGGTTGATCATTTTGTCCAGAACTATGCGATCCACTGGATATTTGCGAGGTTGGTTGAGAAACATGAGTCACCGCTTGCGTAAGGGTTTGCAAATCTCTCGGTTGAGTCACAGCCTGACTCAACGTATGCAGGTCTCTAGACTGGCTGACCATCTGACTCAACATGTGTGCCTCTCTGGACTGAGACATGATCTGCTCTCTGGATTGAGAGATGATCTGCTCTCTGGGCTGAGACATAATCTGTTCTCTGGACTGAGACATGATTTGCTCTCTGGACTGAGACATGATTTGCTCTCTGGACTGAGACATGATTTGCTCTCTGGATTGAGACATCATGTGATCTCTTATTGCCTGTTCTCTGGACTGACTGGCTGCTTGGGTTAGAGAATGCAAGTCTCTGGATTGAGTCACAACCTGCGACAAGGTGTGAAGATCTCTAGGTAGGTTGACAGCTTGCACTAGCGAATGGAGGTCTCTGGATTCGGAGATGGGTTGATTCATTGATGGGATCGGCGAATCTCGATCGTCGTCGGGTCCGGGACTAGAGGCGGCCGATACAGTGGTAGATCCGCCGGGAGAAGGGGGAGGAGATGTCACGATAGGTGGAGGGGGGATGTTGCATTTAATAGGAGAGCTGAAATAATACATTGCATGTAATTACATCTATCTTAGAAATGGTACTACTAAAAGTGACAATGACAAAGTAATGGAAAGGCAGGTAATTCAGTAAGGGGTTTATATAAGAACAAAACAAACATATCGGTGGCAGCTATGTAAACTATTGATATATAAGTTTATGAGTGTTATTTATTTATTTTTAGTTCACAAACAGCAAAAAGATATCACAATATAAATACAATTTATAAAATAAAAAATAATAACACTAAACATCTTTCACCAATTATATGCAAACACCAATAGTCGCAAAAGAAAAATATAGACCATATATTAGACCAAAATTTAGTTTTCATTATATGTTATTAAAACAGTTTATTAGAATTTAAATAAGATTAATATTAATAAAATTTAATTTAAAATAGATGCAATTTATACAATCAAATAGAATTTCACTAGAATATTAACAAAGTCTCGTAGTAATAATAAGTTTTTTTTAATGTATATCAATCATTATAGTAATAATAGTCACAATAAAATTAAAATAATAATTTTAAACAATTTTAAGATTCATCATCATCACTCTATGTCTACTCCGTTGGAGTATATGGTGTCCACAAAGTGCCTATGGGCCTCTCTGTCAGTTGCTAGCTCCTGTGTATTCATCTAAGTCAGGTTTGTGTCCTGTAGTTCGGACATGAACTGCCGAAGTCAGTAGTGGATGACAAAAGTAGAATTTAATTTACGATTATTATCAAAGCTTTTAAAGCTGCCCTGAAAAGTGAGTAATTTTAACAAATAATAATTTACTTAGCTGCTATCATTATATTTGCAATTTCATTTAAGTGTTTCATTTTTTTATTATTATTAAACGTTTAGGAGTCTTTTTTGTCTTGCTCCCATAACATTTTTCTTTTAAGTTTTAGATTTCAACTAAGCTAAACATCTTGTTTTTTAAAAATTGATAGTTTATTATTGTATTACCATATATATATACAATCATATTCTCACGCTTTTCTTTTGTAGTGTTATGTGAGATTTGAATATTTGCTCATAAAGTAGTACTTTCAGTTTTGGTAATGGTTTTGTGGAGACATACTGAATATATCCGATAAATTTATATTTCACATTCAAGAATTGGTCTGATGTAAGACAAAATGGTGTTTATGAAAGACTTACCATTCATTATCCCTTTTCCTTAAAATAGAAGGTCGTTGAGGTCCACTAGGACTACTAGGAGCCCGCACCAGGTCATTTGAGCTTCTGTCGATTGCTCCAACTGAAGCAATTTATTTAAAAAACATAAGTACATTTATAAAAATATGACGAAAAGTGATAATCATCCAATATAATGCTTATTGCCAGTTAGAAATCTAAGAACTATTTTTTTTTAAAGGTATGAACATAACAGCATCTGGTTTAGCTTTATAATAAGCATTTATCTTTTGTTTTGATATAAAGCGCCACAAGATCTCTGCACTGACAGAAAAAAACTATATTCATGTATTTGTTAAAAGGTTATATGACTTTTAAAGCGTTTAAAATTTTCTAATAAAAATAAAATAAGTCCTAAAACACATTCCTAGCTTCTTCCACATCTTGTCATACATGCTCTTCGGTGGGGTCTGCTTTTGACATGACCAGACTTGAGATATTAGTTAATCTGAACACGCCTTTCTTGATCATCTCTGTCTTATGTTACCATTCAATCGTTCCATAATTATTTATTATCATATTACATATATACATAAAATTATACATTTATACAAAGTTGCTTTGACTATCTAACTTGGGTTATTTACCCCAGAGTGAAAATATAGTGAAAAACGTAGTAAAATACATAGTTTAAAAAAACATAATACAAAATGTAGCAAAAAATGTAGCAAAAAATATAGTAAAAAAACATATTTAAAAACCCAGTAAAAACAAAATATATAGTACGAAACATAGTAAAAGACATGGTAAAAAAAAACATATTTTAAAACCCAGTAAATACGCAGTAAAAACAAAAATACATAGCAAGAAACATAATAAAAGATCTAGTAAAAAAACATGGTAAAAGATGTGATAAACAAAAAAAATGTGTATACAGGTGTTCTTTAAACCCTGTCACATCCGAAACCGCGATGATCAGTATGAGCAAGAAGACATATTGGCACATTAAAATTAATTTTTAGAACAAATGAAATTTACAAAAATAAAACATTTAAAAAACAAATGGTTGCTTACTTCTGCACGGGAGAAGTGAGGAGAGGGGAGGGGGGAGTCTGATACACCATGAACCACATGGCCACGCTCCCCTTGCTTCTCCCCTGCAGAAGTAAGCAACCATTTGTTTTTTTTAAATATTTTACTTTTAAAAAAATTCTGTGTTCTAAATATTTTTTTAAATATGCTTATTTGTCTTCTTGCCCTTACTGATCATCGTGGTTTCGGATGTGACAGGGTTTAAAGAACATCCTGTATATAGTAAAGAAACATATTAAAAAGTAACGAGGATCTTTGAAAATTCAATCAATAAAAAACTAAAAATACATAATTACAATTTAAATAAGAACATGTGTTGGCCATCTAACAGCCACTATCAACTCCTCAGACTCTTTGCGACCAATTTTACTGAGGAAAGTAGTCAGTAAATTCTTTAGCTTTAGATATATAATCTGTTAAACCATTCTTCAGTAATCCATTGGTTCTACATGACCAAACCATCCTTTCTTAATATTATCAATTAAGTCTAAGATTTGCGCTTTCATCATTTAATAAATCTTTTAATAATTTTATTAAACAGTACAAATATGTGTTCATTTTTGTTTTTAAATACCTGTATTTCAAAATATCTCACGTAGTATAACACGACATTACAGCACTGTCTGATTTTTTACACAGTTCTTTAAAAGTTAATGTAAACATAAGAAGAAAAAAAAGCATTCTTACCAAAGGAATTGACGTGACTAGCTGTGAGCACCACATTATTGAGGGAGTGTGGTAAGGGAGTAGATTGCACCAGAGGGAGGCTGGATGGGGCCGTGTTCATGAGTATGGCCTGCTGGGAAGGGGGCCCAGCTGCAGGAGCCACGCCTGATGATACTTCATAGTAGTATGTACCTCCTACTAGAAACCAAATCAAATTAAACATAAATATAAATTTTATATTTGATGCACTAAATTTGTGGTTATTTATTATAATAAAATAAATTAAAAAATATATATATTATAAATCTGGCATATACCAATTAAATTGTGATTGTGAATCAATCTACATTGGAAAAACTAAAAGAAACTAGCATATTAGAATAAAAGAACACTTAAGGTGCCTAAATAACCATTTTTCTGAATTCGCAAACCATCTGATAGAAAATAATCATAATTTTAATAAATACACAAGATTAAAAGTTCTTCATGTTGAAAATAAAATATTAAATTAGACAACATAGAAATCTTATAAATTAAAAAAGCGATTCATAATAAGAAAAAAAATAATAAATAACCAAATAAACGATATTTCTTTCAGTCTACTCCTGTCTAGTTTTGAACAAATTCATCTCACATTACAAGACAAAAAGAAATGAATTATTACTTCCATACACACTAACTGATAGAATAAAATAGGATATAATTCATTAGTTAAGTATACCTTGAAAAGGAAGCTTGTGTAGCTTTAAGAGTCAGTGGGAAAAAAAAATAAGTGGTTAAAAACAAAGTTGTTTTATTTATTTTATTTTAAACATAAATAAATCCGATTAGTTTTCTGGACACTTTTATAATCTGTATGATACAGCCATTTAAATTTGATATAAAACTTATTCGAACATACATAGGATAACAATATAGGTATTGTTTTTAAATAAGATATTATATAAATTAATATTATTGATTAAAACTACACACAAACCTGCTCGTGGAGCGTTGGTTGGTCGAACGCCCAAAGTAGTCACTCCAACAACCTAAACAGTAAAAATAAACATGTCAATATGCAGAAATTCTCGTACACTTTTATTTTATACACATGTATTTTTTTTGGATCCACAATTGCATTCACACATGCATGAATGCATGGGCAAGTCATTTTCTTCACATATAAAAAAAAACATGCTTGTCTTTTCTTGAAATATGTTGAAATCAAACATTGTTTTGATGTTTTGGAGCAAAAATTTTACTATTTATTTTTAAGTAGGTAAATAAATTAATAATACTATTATAAAAGATAAAAACTACAAAATATTTTATTTTCATACCTTTGCTTGTTGGTAACTTCTTTGTACAAGGGGTACCACTTTGGGAGCTGATGTTCTTATAGGATTCAAAGCTTGAAGTCCTGCAAAATAGAATAAAATTAAAAATTTAAAAAAATAAAATTTCAAAGCATTTAAAATATTACTCCTAATGCTACCATCACGCCATATTCCGTAGGGGTAGGCAGAGGATGGACCGCCACAAACGTCTACTCTGACGAACATTCCTAGCTTCTTCCACATTCATGCATCTTGTCATTCATGCTCATCGGTTGTGTCCTCGTCCTATGTTACCATTCATTCTCGCCATACATATCTGTTTTACCATTTTTTCGTCATTCATTCGTTCTACATAACCAAACCATATTAGCGACCCTATCTTAATCTTATCAATTATACCTGTTTTAGATTTGCGTTCTCGTCTGATTTCATCATTCGTAACCATAGTTGTACATTGATTTCCCACCCATTCGTCTTAGATTTCAACCTCGTTCACTCTGCTTACATCTTTCCATTTTTTATTTCCATACATAAGTGTCGGGACAAAATATATATATTTACCTTGTGGCGGTGGAGTTCTCTGGGGAGAAGGGGCATTGGCTGGTCGGACAGCACGAGCCACAACTAGAAAGGTTTTGTCTTAAATAATCGGTAAATTTAACATACACACATATATGTTTGTAAATTTGTATAAGCCACTTTAATTTTGAGTTACACTTCGACCGGTTTAGAGGTTACTACCTCATCGTCAGGAATTTCGAGGTACCTCAACGTCAGGATGAGGTAGTAACCTCGAAACCGGTCGAAGTGTAACTCAAAATTAAAGTGGTTTACTATAAATTTATAAACATATACATGTAAAATGTCATAGGTACCACAAAGTGAAAAATGTTTTTGATGACAATAATATTAACATACACAATTTAAAAAATGTTTTTAAATTACAGACATTATGTAAACATCATCATTTTTTTTATCCAGACCCAGTGGTGCATAAGGCACTGAACTGGTACTCCAATTGCAGCCTAACTCGATCGTTTGATACTCGAAGGCAAGATAACATGTATTTCGCTTCAGATCCAGTACGGGAAATATGGAAGATTGAAAGAAGATTGAAAGATTGAAGAGTGAAAATAACCATTTTAAATTAACGTTTCGTGCTGACTTTGCTGGAAATCAAACCCAGGATCTCAGGCATGGTAGGCAGATATACTAACCAGTATACCACGAGACGGAGTTATCTCCACCTGATTTTTTTTCAGTATTTTTACCCGAAAGTAGCCACTAAGTCGAAGATACTCTTCTAGGGTTCTGGTTCTATTTCACACACAGAAATGTGTTCTTCATTCCGCCCGAACACGGGATAATCAATGACATAAGAAATTCATACCTAATAATTTTAATATATCAATTAAACATTTCATTTTATTCAACTTTTTTGTTACCAATCGAGCACTCTCCCCTAAGCGGGCAATTTGACCATAGCCATTTTTAAAGATAAACCAGTGAGATAACTATATATAATCATATTTAAGTTTTTTATTTGAAAATTAAAGAAACCTGTTTTTTTGTTTTTTTCTACAGTGCTTGAAGTTCTTTTGTTAAGTAACTTGAAAACCTTATTTTATAATTTTCTTCACCATGTTATATTATGTATGTGGATGAATGTATATGTGCGTGTGAGAGGGTGTGCATGTGCGTGTATATGTCTGTGTAATTTTTTATAAGTATAATGTAAGTGTTTATATACCCATATTCTTTTTTTATACCATCTTTACTTCTAAACACTGTTCTATCTTTTATTGCGTTATATTGTATTTTTTTAATTTTATGTTGTTTATATACTCATGTTTTATATAACTTCCATGTATGTAAAAGCCTTATGGGCATGAAAAATTAATAAAATAAAATAAAATTACATACATGAATGCTTATTTGCATGCATATGAATGTGCATTTTTTAAAATGTTTTATATACCTTCATTTATTTTTTTGATATATTTGTGTATTTTGTACTTAAATTATTAATATTGTAATCCCACAGCAAGCACAAGAGGTTGTTTCTTTTTAGTTGTGGTATTTCGTTTCGTTTTTGGTTTCCGTACTTTTGCTTTATTACATTATATTAAATTTTAAACAATTTTAAAAATATCAAAATGATAAAGTTTCATTTAAAAAAAAAAACTTTATGGTAAATCATTAAAAAATATTACTACTTATGTCTACCTGTTGCTGTTGAAACCTGCGGAGTCACTTGTCTCAATGGAGGGCGAGGAGCTGACACCTAAAATACAATAGGATATTTTAGGTCAGTCATGTTTAGAGCAGATTTTTTCGATTTTAATGATATAACTATAATGTATTCAAAACAAGCATTCGTTCATAATTTTGGAATTAAAAAATGAGCACAAACAAAACGACTTGCAGTTGGCATCACGTTATTTTGACGTCACGCATTATGACCGCCGACTTTGCTTCTAATAAAAATTGCATATAAGTTTGGCACCAAAATGTCATACGTGCCGTTTGTCCCACGGGGCGTGTTTCATCTTGTTTTCGGATCATTCAAAATATGCATATTTTAAATCTTTCTAGAAAATTTATCCGATGTCGCATGAAAAAAATATTAATACCATTATCATCGTAATTTTTTACTTATTTAAAAATAAAAATAATGAAAAACATGAAGAAAAGACCCTATTTTAGTTAATAAATTAACAGAAATATACAGCATGTGGTGATAAATCAGTGTGGAAATATATTATAGTTGACCTGCAATGTGTGGGGCCGTGGTGGACGTGGAATATAACAGAGGGGAGTTCCCGATGACCAACCTAGAAAAAAAAAAGACAAAATACACATAATTTAATTTTTATTTTATTTTATTTCATTGGAAAGCCAACAGACATTTATACATTTATAAGAATCAATTATACCATAAACACATATCATAAAGTCCAATTAGAGGTTTCCACATAATATTGTTACTGTAAATGTTGTCACATAAAAATTATACATAACATAAAATAACTAATCATACAAAACTTATAATATTACTAGAAATGTAAATGTAATACATATTATTCAAAATATATCTACTTTTGAATATTGGTCACACAGTTGCACATTATAATAAATAATACAACTATAGTTGACCATCCAGTGTTCATTTATTATGTGCCTACATACAGAACTGCACATAACCTGCATAATATAGGCTGCGGATTCAAGGCGCAACATCATAACTTGAATTATTTTTGGAAATTTCACTTTTAAAGGAAGTTAAAGATATGTTATTAATATCAATACAATTTAATTTCTGATTACACATATGGCAGGTTCTATTTACAAATGAATTTTGAAAAGATTTAGTTGAACATTTAGAAATTTTAAAGAGAGATTGGTTTCTGATCTGCGTTACTGGGACTCTAAAATTAATAAGTGACAGAATCTTAGGGCAATCTATCATGTTATTCAAAGTTTTATACATAAAAATGCAATCTATCATGTTATTCAAAGTTTTATACATAAAAATGCCACATTTTGATGTTTATTTATAAAACGATTTGACAATCATTATTATAATATAGAGATTCCACTAACCATATACATGGTTATGGGTTTCTTAAGTTGGAACATATTCGTATTAAAATTGGCTTAATTTATAGGATTTTTAGAAAACGCCGAGTGTTCACATAAGCAGTTTTTAAAACAATCAACACTATTCTTAATAAGCCATTTTATTCCAAATACTTTATTTAAAAATAAATATATTAAATAAAAAATTAATAAAAAGCAATTTTACTCCACTGACAGAAGTCTGTCGACTGAACAGTTATAATTATTTACGCCTATAAGAGATACAGTAATATTTTTGGGATAAACAGATTTTTATGTACAAATCAAAGGTTACCCCTCTAGAGACTTTATTTAATCTGTTAAAATGTCCTTCAAACGTTTCAAAGTTTTTATTTATTTACCTTAATTAAAATGAATATCTTAATACTTACTAGGGGTGGGTGACGGAGTAGGTGCTCTTGGAGCTGCTGAAGCCCGTGGTACAGCTAAACTTGCCACAGTTGCGGGACCTACAATTCCATGCACATACATATAAATATTCTAACTTTGTAATTATGGATAAGGGTTTTCAAAGCATTGTACATTACAAAAATTCCCATTAAATATGAAGGGTACACGGCAGAAAAACAAATTTTACGGGAGAGCAAAAAGAAGAATAAAAACACAATTTGTGGGACACTGGGTTTACATATTTAATAAAATGTGTTTTTAATGAATATAAAATATATTTTTACATATTTGTTTTACAGAAAAACATACAATTTTTTTACTTTATTTATTTTTTTTAAAACTCCTTTTTTGAACATACAAAAATGATTTCAATTCAGCAATCATCGCATTTTGACTGTATTTTTGCCAGTAGTGACCCAATATTTATTTCCATTTTCTAAAAATGGCATTAATATATTTAAAATTTAAAAAAAAGACATTAATATCTTTGAAATAAAAAAATTAAAAATAAGCCCATTTTAGCTATGAACTTTTTATTTATTTCAAGCTACTAGGTATAGATCAATTTTTCATAATTACTGTTTGAGAATATTTAAAGGAAGCAATACTGATACAAATTGGTGTGTTTCGCTTAAGAAAATAATTAATTCAATATTTTGTCTTAGTCAAATTTCATTTTATTCAACTGATGAACTTCAAAAACAGACAATACCGGCCAAACTTACAGTTCCTTGCAGAAACCTTGTAAAATGTAATGCATTCATAGGCTAAAATCATCGAAGATTCTAATAAGGATGTTTAAATTACATATAACATAGATTTATGAAAAGATTTAACATCCAATTTTTGTTAAGGATGCATTTTTACATGATTTAAAAAGCAATATTTCTTCACTATATTAATGGTAGTGCAATAAAGCTTCAATTGTTATAATTTACGTGTATTTACAAATAATTTCAGTTGAAGGAGGAGCAAAATTTTTTTAAATGATTCAAACATCAATGTCGTATTTTTACACTGTATTTAAAAAATTTAAGCATCCTCCGTAAAGTTGATTTTATTTTATTTATATAGAAATTAAAATATATTGATTATTTATCTCATAAAATATGTCCTTACCTCTAGGCACATGATAGTTAGTTGTCAACTGTTTAGTGACTGTTGTTTGTCCTGCTATGGCTGAAAGAAAATGGAAAAAAATACATATTATTCAAATTAATTTTCATTGGACCAAAATAACATCCATACTGAACCAATATAAATGCGAAAGTGGGTTTGTTTGTGTTTCCTTTAAGTCTCAATGGAGAGACCAATTACCATAATATTTTGCATAGGAATAGCTGGAGAGGTGGGAAGTAAAATATGATACTTGTTTTTCATCACAAATAAAAAAATATATATCAACAACGAGCAACATTATTTGAAAATGAGTAGGCGGAATGTCAAAAAGAATAAATTCAAAATTAATTCTTTAAATTTCCATTATTGACTAGCTTTATCAATGGTTATTTTGTTTTAGTTTTGTCGTAGTATTTTGGATTTGTGGACAGAATAGCGATGCTGTGTCACCATAGACTAACGGATCATTGTATTTCTCTAATAGCGATAGTTGGAAGACCAGGCTACTTTCAACCCCGGTAAAATATAAAATTCCATTGGAAAAATTCTTATTGATAAACTAACACTTTTATTGATTGATGACACATCCAATTAATTTACTTAATAATTTCTCCCTAATACCATGTGAGCGAAGCCGCAGGTAAAAGCTAGTTACAAATAAAACAAAATAGTTAAGGTGTTAATTTAGGACGACATATGAGGCCAGGAACCCTTGAGCAATAGCTCGATATTATGGTATCATAATGCTCTCTGATAGCGAGAGTATTTGCCAACTAAGCATAGTTGTGAAACTCATCAAGCATCAGTGATGATGTGAAAAATGACAATCTCCAAAGTGATCGTGCACAGCTGCTCGATTCCTCTTTCTATCGCCATGAACAGAGGCACTTCGGTTCTGGAAACCAGGAGAGAAGACAGTCTGTGCTGATGCTGGCAGACCCTGTCGCTATAAACTAATATAACAAAACATCTAGCAGCTACAAAGCGCATGGAAGAAATAAATTCAGAGATGAAGAACATTTTAAAGAAGGTAATATAGAAGTCTAGGCATCTACAGGGCTTATGACCTGTCATTGGCTGGTTTAAGTGGCTACTTTACACATTTATTTATTATGGATAACTTATATAGCGCCATTTTCGTAATAAAATACCTCAAGGGCGCTTTACATGGTGATTCTATTGTTAAGTTAATTTAAATGAAGCTTTTAAATTTGTAATTTAATTAAAATAATTTATTTTGCACTATTCTGCCTATGTTTGAACATCCATATTCCTTTAGTTCTTCCCTTTGTTGACTTTTGTGAAGTTAAAAAGCTGAAACCTTTATTGATACGGGTGAGATTAGCCGGAATATATCTCACTCACATATAGTTTGCAGCTCTTTAACTTCACAAAAATCAACAGATGAAAGAATTAAAGGGATGTTTTTCTTAATTCAATGAAAGCCCTAATAGATTGCTATTAATGATATATAATACAATGAATTAACTTAACCTAAACAATCTAAGAATCTATTTAAATGTAAATGTACAATAGGTTAGTCATGGTATGATCTACGCAGACGTGGCAAGTGTGTCATCTCAAGTCAGGAGTGATAACACCATTTGCTTCTTGAATGCTTAACACATTGACAGTACTGTTTAGTGAGATTTTGTCAACTGTTCTGAGGATTCTTGGCAGAGAGGAAAAGAATCCGACATATATTTTAAATCATACAGATATTCAAATATGGGCAAAATGGCGAATGCAGTGTGTAAAGTGGCCATTTAAACCAGCCAATGAGAGGTCATAAGCCTTGTGGATGCTTAGACTTCTATATTACCTTCTCTAAAATGTTCTTCATCTCTGTTGTATTATGTTAATATTAACAGCTCCCTAGGGGGTCAAATCCAGTTCTCGTCTACAAAAAATTTGTGAAACTCAAAATATTGTTAATAATTGTATCATCTTTTTAAAGAATCTTCACAGAATAACCATATTAATTAGCTTGGAGAATCATATATTTGCAATATATTTTGGATTCCTTTATTGTATTACAATATTTTTATTTAAAAAAAATAAATTAAAGGCATAAAATTTTATTCATACTATTTTGGGGGCGCTGAGCTGGGTTTGAGACCGAAGTAGCAATGTGCCCATGTTGCTGGAGTGGTAGACTCACGGAGGGAGGGAGACTGACGGACTGCAGGACTCTCACTGCGGTTGGTAGGGTTCGTACCATCGTCTGCCCAACTATGGGGCCTCCACCCTGAAAACAAAAATATAGGCTATTAAAATATGAAGAAATAAAATACACTTTTAAAGTACCATCAGAGATTTTAAATTGAACTTCAAAAGGTTAATATTTTGTCTATCCAATGCTTATGTTACAAATCTGCATTTTGGACAGTTTTGAACATACAATACCAAAACAGTGGCGTGTGTTCCATTATAGGCAAATAAGCAGTGCCTACCCTACTTCTTCTTACTTTCCCCTCCCCGGTGGAGGTTGGAAATCATCGTGGAAATTCTCATTTTGTTGGCAGCTGCCCTGAACAAGGACTGAGTGCTGCAATGAAACCAGTCAAGCAAGTTTTTTGGCCACTGCATCTTCCTTCAATCCTTCCCTGTAGAATGACTTGTAAAATGTTATATTTTTCCCCTCTCATCAGATGCCCAAAGTACTCAAGATTTATTTTCTTTGTGGTCTTGAGTACCTCTTTATCTTTTTTTATCCGTCGGAGAACGTCATCATTTCGGACTCCGTCCACCCAGGAGATTTATAATATTCTCCTGTAGCACCACATTTCAAAGGCTTTGATCTCTTTTTAAGTGTTTTGGGTGAGTGTCCACGTTTCGACGCCGTAAAAAAGTACTGAGAAGACGTAACATCGAATAATGAGCATTCGGAGGTCGAAATTTAAGTCTCTACTGAAAAGAAGGTCACGCATCCTGAAAAAGCAGTGTCGCGCCATCTCTATTCTGACTTTGGTCTCTTGTGAGTGATTCCATTTATCATTCAGACAGTATCCTAAATATTTATATTGATGGACTTGCTCAATAACCTGCGCTCCGAATTTTAAAGTCATTGGGAAAGTTTGTGGCTTTTTCCGAATAACCATGCATTCAGTCTTGGAATAATTCATTTCTGCCCTACTAGATTATGGTAAAAGTATTAGTAATGTAAACAATTCATTATAAAATATGCTTCAAACAATTAAAGTCGTAATTCTGTTACAGTGACTGGCGCACCGCCAGTGGCCAACAATGTCAAAGGCATAAACTACAAATGCCTGCTTTGCTTACTAATATGGCAGTTCTTTTTAAAAAAATATTATTAAACTTAACTCAACATATCCTAACCTAACCTAATTTTACATGAAAAATAAATTTAAAAATGAAACAATTATTGCTGTTGCATTAAAATTAAAGAGGCTAAGCGACGTTCAGACCTTCGGTTAAGCGTTGCTTTGAATATTTTGGCCAGGCATCCATTAGCCATTCGATTAACTGCCGGCATTTAATGAACAGCCTAGCCGTCCAATTGAGTGGCTGATTGAACTGTTTGGCGGCGACACATATATTTATTTCAAATCATCCATCTTTTAAAGTTCGTGGGTTTTCCGGCCTTTTTTTTATTTTTTTTTTATTTAAATCTTAAAGTAGGGCACACATATCATACATATTGTTATGTGTGTTCTAATAATAACATTGCAAATATATTTAATTTATAAATTGTTTATCACATATGTCTTGACCATTATTTTTAATTTTGATATGTTTTTTTCTTCATAAATATTTTCAGATTCTTGTGAAGTTTTTCTGGGTTATTTTGCGGTGCATTAATAATACTTCTTACCGACGTTTCGGACAGTGTGATTTTGTTTTCATTTATTATAATTTTTTCTTTGCAATTTACATTTTACAAATAAATAAAAAAAACTATCGACACAAAAAAAATCTACAAAGGCATGGCCTGATAATGATGCTGTAACGTCGGTAAAAGGAAGTATTAATACACAGCATTATAGCCCAGAAAACATCACAAGCACCCGCCATTATCTTAATGTAACACGACGTTATAGCACCATCTCCAGATTGTTTTTAGGCAGCTTTTAAGGAGTTAAAGAATAACCCAACCGTCGGGGTTGACAAAGAGACAAAATGATAATGACTTTACCTGAGTTCCTTGGCTGATGATTTGAGCTCCTTGAAGTAATGGCGAAGCTGTTACTCCCGATGGTCCCACAACAGCCTGGTTCCCGCTGACGAGCTGTGGCTAAACAAACCAAAAGATTACAGGTTAGAAAATAAAGTCATGAAAATAACTATGGTAGGAAGTGAAGTAATCATCAATGTAATAAATAAAAAAAACACAAAAAACAATTAAATGCCAACCTGGGAACTCATTCCCTGCGAAATTATCTGAGTCGCAGGTCTCAAGTTAAGCGGGACAGTGTGAGTTATTATTTGCCCAGTTGGACCAGATATCTTAGAACCACTCACGAGATGCGGCACTTTGGAATCAGACGGACCCGTTCCTTTTATAATCGTGATCTTTTGGGCTAAATCAATCGGGTAACCCTTACCCGCCGTAAACTTATCATCCGGATTGTTACTCATTTTGACTTATTCGTAACAGCACACATAACATAAGTGATATTGCACCAAAAACCTTCACCACGACGCACAAGTCGCTTCAATAAAGTAGCATTTGCTCGTCAAAGCCACAGACTACAGGTCAAAGCTATGTTCAAAATGCACAGATTATATAGTACAAGTACAGATGTGACACTTAGAACAAAAGTACTGTTACATCATTTTGACAGATACGCCTTAGCGTCGGTCCGCAGTGGCGCTAATATCGCCAAAAAAACCTTTTAGCGGGAAATTCAAATGTCCAATATTATTTAGAAATAAAAAATACAGGATTTAAAAACAGGAAACGAAATAAAAACACAAATTATAGATTTGACATATATTTAATAATATAAATGTTAGCATGGTCTAAAAATGACAATTACTTTACATTTATTACCATTTAACATAACAATATTTTGTAGACAAGAAATGGATTCAACCCCCAAAAGAGCTGTTAAAATAAACATATTACAACAGAGATGCAAAACATTTTAGAGAAGGGAATATAAAAGTCTAGGCATCTACAGGGCTTATGAAATATAGGCAGTTTGGCAACTCACCATTCGGTGAATGTTACACATAATGTACAGTGACCACATAAACCAGGGAATGAGGTCATAAGCCCTGTAGGTACCTAGACTTCTATATTACCTTATCTAAAATGTTCTTCATGTCTGTTGTAATATGTTTATTTAAAAAGACATGACATCAATGTAATTATGATAGGATTACTGGGAATAATTTATTGTTCATAAATAAGTAAAATAATAATTATATTCAATGGTATAATATTTATTAATAATACATAATTATAGTATACATATTACATATAAAGGACTGAGTATATAATATAATATATGATGTATCTCAGTGATCTAAATATTCAAAAAGAATTATGAAACATAATTACAGATAAATATAAAATTATAAACAAATATTAAAAATTAAACTACAAACTCTATACATATATTATAGTATAAGAACCTAGTACGTTATTATCTAATAGAATAATAAGAATAACATTCAAAAACATTTTGTGAACAGCGAGTGAAAAAATACAAGCTTCTTGTCCTAATACATAAACTGCTATACAAAATTAAATATTTTAAGGAGTTTGAAGGTTTAAAACTAATATCAGAAAAAGTAAACATAAGTAATTGTTCAAAATAAATATAAAGATCAGAAGCATTATAAATAAAACATTATTACGAACTATAGGTATAATATATAGAGGACCTAGTACATTACAATATGATCTTATAGTGCAGTGAGAACATTTAACAAATTTTCTAATCTAAAATTATAATAGAAATAAGGAATCAATTGTACAAAATAATTTAAGTTTCGGTAGAAGTTTAAAGGCAAGACAGAGTGTCATTGATATGATGTCTTGCTATCATCAATCACTTGATAAATGAAACAGAAAAAAATTCAAATAATGTTAAAAGACTTTTTTAGAAATAAAAAAAAAAAATCAAACAAGTAAAAACCAAGAAAAGTATAATCCCTTTTTTTCTCCAACTTTTTTATGTTTTAATAAATGTTTTATAAACAAAAATTGATAACGTCAGTAAAAAATCCTATAATTAATATGATTTTAAAAGTATTTAACAATAAATGTAACAAAACTGTTTAGTTTAGCGTTTAAACTTATTGGAATATATCCATTGCATTAAGCGGGCTCTTATGGTATAATAATTATAATACAAGAAGAAACAAATATACAAACATTTTTTCAAAAACAAATATGAAACATAATATGCTTTTTGTCCCAACAAATTGCTGTATAGTTATCATAGGCAACGGTTGGATATAGATATACCTGAAGCATTATTTAGGACCTTAATAAATACAATAATTACAAAACAATCTGAAAAAAAATGAACTGCCATTTCAGTTTGTCATCAAGTGCTCAGACGTTAATTTATATCAAATTAAATAGTTATACATTATGTACTAAAAAAATAATATTTTAGGATCCTACAATCATGAACTAATACTTTATTAATGTGATAAATTTGGCCAACAATGAATGTATATTATTTACAAGTTTTAAAAATATGTGTGTTTTACTTTAAAATAATAGTTAAACCATAATAAACAACTTCATCAACAATATCTAATGTATCCGAATAACAAAAAGAGGTTCTCCGTCTGCATATTATATTATGTTGAAAATAACTATACAAATTCAAATGATCAAGTATAAAAAAATACATGGGAGAACTCAGCATACACAAAGTTAACTAAAGAACATACAAAAACCTTCTGAATGCATTTAAAGAAGAATAAAAATGCACTTTTAAATTAGAAATTTATGATTTACCTTTTTTTTTATATTTATTACTTTTTGCTACTGCTAATTTTTGAAAATAATTTAAATTGGATTTTAATAGCTTCGATTCATACTTTCCTGTTAATAATTTATTTATTTCTTGTGTCCAGTTATGCAATTGTAATTTTATGATTAATTTAATAATTTTTACTTTAGTCACATTAGAATGGTCTGGACACAACCAGTCAAATTTTAAGTTTTTTTCTATAATGCACTCCAAGTTCTTGTGAAATCTTACACTAATTAAATTGTTGGGATTATTTAGATATTCATTAATTATTTCTATACATCTTGTAAATACATACAGAAGGTTTTTAGACGCTATTTTTAAAGATTTACATTTATCATTCCTTTCCCTTAAAGTTAAATATTTATGATGAATTGTTGGTTCTGTTTCCGTAAGCGACTGTTTGCAGGCCTCACAGTAATTGTCTTTCAGAATCCTCCGACAAACCCAGCCAGCAACATACCCATGGGCTCCAACTTTACTCCTCTCTTGTTGAGAGTGTAAAACAGATATACCACTCACAGTATTGGCATTGCAATAATTTGCTATTGTCAAAATTGATGATGAAACCATTGAATCTTTATTAAGATCAGATATTGAAACTGAAGTGAAGCTATTATGAGAGAGATTTATAAACTCTTTCAAGTTTAACAGCATTTGTCCTCTATCATCTTCGCAGTTGAAGGTTGGAGAGTGAGCAGATAAAAAATTAGTAATTACTGCTGACTTAAAAGAGTTCACAAAGTCTCTGCATGTAGGATTCACATTCCTTCCATTGTACATCCTAATCATACCAAAAAAGTTTTCTAAAGGATCTTGGTTGAGACGACGCGTGACAAGTTTTTTAAGACCTGACTGATGCATGTCCGCCCAGAGCCCCTGGAAACCTTTCAGAGTTGATATATAGTTTTTTAGAGATGGTACAATCTTCTCTTTTCCAGAATGCAAAAATTTCATGCTTTTTAATTTATTGATAGCTTCTATCCAAAATGCATGATGTGCAGACTGTGGTGTAGTGATATATCTCATTTTCCCCTTTGAAAATTTGGAAGCACCATTTGTACTGTCAAAGAGTTTGTCGAAGAATAAGATGACATCACTGGTAGCCAACAAACTCTCCTTCTTCGGTGATGATACTGCAAATTAAAAGATACATATTTACTAAACATATTTTTGAGATACAATTTATTGAAAGGTAGCACTAAACATTTCAACACATACCAAATGCTGCTGCAAAACGAAGAGCGGCAACCATCCTTTCACTTAGCACTTTGGTACAGTTTCTAACTTTCATTTTCTTAATTTTGTCAGGTATGATATGTTCGTCATTTATGCTTTTCAGTAGCCTAATATCCCCTATTTTAGAATCTTTTTCATAAACATATACAATATCATCCCAGCTACAAACTTTTTCTTGATAAATTATGTTTTTTGTAAGGAAATTATTTCTTAATCCTTTAATTAAGTGTGGAGGGTCATAAATGATATAAATTTTATTATCATTTATATCAAAAAACGTTTCATCTGAAAAAAAAATATTGATTTGTGAGTAATCATATAAATGACGATGATAAATTAAAAAGAAGAGAGAAAGTGAAAGTCAATTTAAATAGGGAGTGATATGGCGTTATTATTATTATTATGGATAACTTACATAGCGCCATTTTTGTAAGATAATACCTCAAGGGCGCTTTACATAGTGATTCTATAGATAAATAAATTTAATTGAAGCTTTTAAATTTGTAATTTAATTAAAACAATTTATTTTGTTGTCACATGCTACAGATTTATTCAAATATCCTCTCCGCCTACCCCTACAGAAAACGGCGAGATTGTTTTTTTATTTTATTTATAAATCAATTTAATATAAAATGTATTGATAGTATTAACTATTAAGTTACATAAATAGTTCTTACCATAATTTTTTCCACTGAGAAAGTAGGCCCTCCTAGTGTCATCTTTTAAATAACGCATTGCCCCTACATTCGTAGCACCTTGGTCACAAACACTGGCCTTGACGATGAGACCAGTACTCATGACAGCAGCGTACACCTCACGAATGCACTTAACTAATTGAATGGCAGGAGTAGTGCCTTCACAAAAATAATATGCTATGGGCTGACGCCAAGAGCCGGTTATGCCTCTAATCATAAAAACCAGTGCGTGGTCAGCAAATCTGAAATAAAACATGTAATTTAGTATTGTAAAATCAAATATATAAAAACAAAGCAATATTTGTAAAAAAAATGTTCAAACAAACAAACCTGGCTTTTTTTACGGTGCCAAAATCAACAAGCCCTTGGAGCCCATCTTTCTCGGAACCAAAAGACAGATTAGTTATCAGTGCCATCTCATCAAATACCAATGAACACATTCTGTCTCCTGGGCTCCAAGAATTAACTGCACTTTTCAAAAAATTAATTACATTGCAATTTATTCCTGTCTGAAAATTTAACCCATCGAGAAGTCTGTGTAAAGTCCTCCTTGAAGGCAATGCAAATATTCTTCGCAAAAGTTTGTACCCTTTTGGCGAGTTTTTCAATAAGGCGAGCGACATTATTTTTTCATCAAAGGAAAATCTCCTGCCATTTTTTTTTCTCTTCGAACATTTTATTTGGCACCAAATAAATGTTTTGACATCATTTGACATAAATTTTGTCAACTGTTCAAAAGAAGAAGATTTGCTGAATTTAGTTGCCTTTTTTAGCCTTTCACGAAAAGAACAGGCCTTCCGCTGGTATCGCTTAGCAGTTGATCGAACTTTTTTATACGCGCTGCTTATATAATCATACTGAGGTTTTAAATCCAAATTATTCATTGTGCTTTCTGTAAAAAATCCAATTGAATAATTAATATTTTAATACAATGACATGAAAAAGTTTAAAAAAAAGTTCTTACCAAAAACATTGGGTCTAATGATGTCGGGAGAATGTAGCAAAAAACAATATATGTATTTAATTTGAAATAAAACTTAATATCAAAACAAATATTTACCAGTAATAATATTTGGAGCATAACTTATTTCAAAGGATGGTCCCGCAGAGATAGAAGGAGCTGAAAAGACAATTTGTAAAGCATTACAAAGGTTTTAAGGGTACAAGAAAGTACATATAAGTGAAAAAAGTCCATACACTCACCAATTAGATTAGGCACGCTAATGGCAGTAGTGTGTAGGCTAGTCGAAATAGGATCTAAAGAGAAATAGTCACGTGTTATTCAGGATTCAAAATGTATGCAGATAGTTCAAAACAAAACAAACAAGGTAAATTGATTACTCACCAGCAATTCTCGACATGCATCTTATCTTGACAGGGGATGGTCCAGCGGAAATAGAGGTAACTAAAAAGAAAATAAATAAAGCGTTACACAGGTTTTAAAGGGTACAAGTAAATACGGTCTGGCGGAAACATTAAATACACATACCAGTAAGCGTAGGCACGCTAATGGCAGGAGTGTGTAGGCTAGTCGCAATAGGAACTGAAAATAAATATTCATGAGTTATTCAAGATTCAGAACGTACACACATAGTTCAAAATGAAATAAACAGGGCAAATTGAGTACTCACAAGCAATACTCGACATGCATGTTATCTTGACAGGGGACGGTCCAGCGGAAATAGAGGTAACTAAAAAGAAAATAAATAGAGCGTTACACGGGCTTTAAAGGGTAAGAGTAAATACAGTATGTCGAAAACATTAAATACACATACCAGTAAGAGTAGGCACGCTAATGGCAGGAGTGTATAGGCTAGTCAAAATAGGATCTGAAGAGAAATAGTCACGTGTTATTCAAGATTCAGAACGTACACACATAGTTCAAAACAAAACAAACAAGGTAAATTGATTACTCACCAGCAATTCTCGACATGCATCTTATCTTGACAGGGGATGGTCCAGCGGAAATAGAGGTAACTAAAAAGAAAATAAATAGAGCGTTACACGGGCTTTAAAGGGTAAGAGTAAATACAGTATGTCGAAAACATTAAATACACATACCAGTAAGAGTAGGCACGCTAATGGCAGGAGTGTGTAGGCTAGTCGCAATAGGAACTGAAAATAAATATTCATGAGTTATTTGAGATTCAGAACGTACACACATAGTTCAAAATGAAATAAACAGGGCAAATTGAGTACTCACAAGCAATACTCGACATGCATGTTATCTTGACAGGGGACGGTCCAGCAGAAATAGAGGTAACTAAAAAGAAAATAAATAGAGTGTTACACGGGCTTTAAAGGATAAGAGTAAATACAGTCAGGCGAAAACATTAAATACACATACCAGTAAGAGTAGGCACGCTAATGGCAGGAGTGTGTAGGCTAGTCGCAATAGGAACTGAAAATAAATATTCGTGAGTTATTCAAGATTCAGAACGTACACACATAGTTCAAAATGAAATAAACAGGGCAAATTGAGTACTCACAAGCAATACTCGACATGCATGTTATTTTGACAGGAGATGGTCCAGCAGAAATAGAGGTAACTGAAAAGAAAATTCATAAAGCGTTTCATAGATTTTAATGGTACAAACAAGATTGAAACTAAATTATATACTTAATTGATAAATAATATACTTAATTGATAAATAATATACTTACCAACAACATTCTTTGATGTGATGATAGTGGGATAAGTGCAGCCAGTAGGGACATTGTGATACTGTTTCAAACCTATAATAAATCATTAAAAAATAGTATGAGAAAATGTTTTCACCAAATGGCTATTTATTTATTTTAGAGGTGTAGATTCACTTACCTCGATTGGAAGTATAATGTTCTGGTATATGAAATTGTTCTTTTATGCAACGTTCTCTGTCAATTTCAACTTGGCTAAATAAAGTGGGGATTGCTCCAGAAAGTAACCCACGATCCCCTTCAATAAATCTAGCTTCAAAATGCCTTTGGCAAACACGATAATATCTACAAATCGTACTGGGTGCAAGAGATAAAATTTTCTTATTTTTAACATTCTTCACCCAACTGTTAAAGACGGCAGGGTTTTTATTGCTGGGAAAGCAATACAGCTTTACTTCGTCTTTTGAAACTTTGCAGGATTCCACACAACAATATTTATTCATGATGACGCCTTAAACGCTCGTATCTAAAACCAAACAAAAAACAACAGAATCAAAACTTACGAAACTAAAAGATTTGCTTAAAATAAAACTTATAAAACTAAAAGATTTGTTATAAAACATATAAAACTAAAATATTTGTTAAAATAAAGACAAATTCAAATTAAAATCAACAGTGTAAGCAGGTGAAAAGCAAAAAAAAGTCAATGTAAACAATGGCTGTTATCGCTGCAATCACCGAAAAAGTTATGATTTGAAATTATGACAGTTGACAACAACGACGCCATGACAGATGTCCGACGATCACAGCGCCTCTTACGTGCAGACGCAGTAAACTAACTAATAATAATAATAATAATTTAGAAGCAACTTTTGTATCAGAGTGCCAAGCGTGTGTCAAAATGCACAAAACGTTAACAAACGATGCCCAGACGTCCTGTCACAAAGCGAAAAACAACCGAGATTCGAGAGACTAAGCAAATACGTACGGCTACAAACATACAAAAATAATTCAACAATTCTAGTACTTACCTAGTGAACAGTGCCTACTACGGTAAATTCGTTTTTTTTTAGTTTGGCCAAAAAACATTTAAAACTTGAGACAATTTTAGTAGAAAAATGAAAAGTCGCATTATTGTTTCATGGCTTTAAAATTGACATCATTATAATGATTTCCTATTTCTTATGTTTTAGAAAACATCACACAAAAAATTATTCAATTTATGAAAATAAATAATAGAAAGGTGAAAATCGAGTTGTGGTCCTGTGGTTTCTCGGACTCACGGACCAAAGGTCCGTGGTTTGAATCCCACTCTACCCCAACTCGATTCCATTTTTTAATAGTGAGTTATTTACAACTCGTTGAAAATGGCCCTCAAAATTAAATATTTGGGTAAATCATAAGAACGCAAATATTATCAAAATACCTTGAAATCAGTGTATCAATGCAGTTTCCTATGCATCGTTAGTGAATGATTATGAATATTTCGTACTTACATAAGGTTGACAGTGTTTATTTTTTTATTTTACGTGTGTTATACTTATGATTAGTTCGATGAGTAATTTATAAATTTCGAAGTTATTTACTAACTACGTAAATAGAGTGGCAAAACAATTATTTTGTTTTTTACTTCAACAATTAACCATACAAGGTCTATTATAACATTTACGTAACAATTTTCTTATACTAGTTCTAAGACTATTTAACACTATTTTAAACTTACTGTCCTAATATTAAGACTGTTATTGTAACATACATCAACAGTGTAAATATTTGCAGACATGTGCATTTATGCACGTACATTCACTACATGGCATGTAAATATTTAACCTTTGTGTTTTGGACAAATAATATTTTGTTTATTTATTTCAAGATACATTTATACTAATGGAAACTTTTCACTTATGCCGGGAATCCTGACTGCGGCAGACGCGGGTAATGAACCAGCACACATCGTGGTAACGCGTGCGTTACACACCTGTCTTAAATATATATAAAAGAAAGAAGATATAAATATATATATTTATATCCTCTTGCTGTATGGTTATGAAAGAACTTGTTAGTAAATTTTATAACGGAAATATCTCAGCACTGTTCTGTTAGTGATTGTTAATTTCATTAGCGAAATTGAAATTGATTTTCTAATCAATTGTCATAATATTTAGAAGTAGAGATCTTTTTGATTTTTGCCAGATAAAAAAGGAAAAAGTTGTACTCCCGATTTATTCTTTAGTTTCAGTTAATTAATCTATTACATAAGATTTACTCAAGCACCTTTTTTGTATTGGTTTTCAACTATAGAAGGTCCAGTTCTCCTAGTGAGATCACAAAAATGATTTATGATTCAATTTGTATTGTGACTTTCTGCACTTATTGGCCTTTTGTGATTCAGCATATTTTTTACAAAATTAAGGTAAGTGGTTTTTATTTTTTGCCTTTTAAAAATCACTATTTAATTATAATTTGTTGATATTACCGCAAACCTTTTTTGTAAAGACAAGATAAAAGTTCAAAATCAAGGAATCAAATCTCAAGGAAAACATTATTAATATTGGGATAGATATTTTTTTTTAGAAACAGCACTATTTTTCTGTGGTCTGTACATGTGCTTCCATATATCCCATATATCCTTAGTCTATGCTTGTCACTTAACGTGCTTGCCTTTGACACATTGCGTTTTAGTAATTTAGGTTATGTATTCATAAACCAGCAAAACTTGCGGTCTTTTTGTTTGCTATTCCTGGTTTTTACGTGCAGTAAATCTTTTGGTCAGATACATTTTTGTGTAAAATTAATAATGAAGATTACGAAAGGTGCCACCTCAAAACATGAAGCTAAAATATCGAAGGTCCAACAGAAATTGGGGTTAAAGAAAACTGGAAAGATAAGTAAAGCTTCCAGTAACATCAAAGCCAAAGACTTCAAATCAGAAGTTAAGGAAATCTTCAAGAAGGATATTCAAAGTATTCCCAAAACTAAGAAACAGAAGGCAGGGTTGGAAGAGTCTGCCCACGATGTCAAACCGAATAAACATTCTAAGGAAGTACCCAATAAGGCTAATAAGCTTCCAAACGGTTCGTCTAAAAAAGCCGTGAAGCCTAATGAAGAAAAAAATGAAAAAGTTGATTTGAAAGAAGTAAAAAATTTTGGTTCGAAGGACTTTCTTAATAAGAAACTTAAAAACAAACCAGAATTTAATAAATCTAAGAAGCCTGTCATTGCACAAGAAAAAACCGCTAGAAATTCAGATGAGGATAGTGATTCTGATGAGGCCAGTAAAAAAAATGCAAAAAAAGAACTTTCTAAGGATGCCAAACCGAGCATTCCAGATAAAACTGTTATTAGAGCTCTCAATGCGCTCAATAAACTTAATGAAAATTTTCAAAAGAAAAAAAACCAACTGTTTACAGAAGAAACTCCTGTAATTGTTCAAATAGATTCTATCAAAATATCTCAGTGCACATTGCGAAAATTAAGATTGTAAGTACATTTTTAAAATTACATATTATTTTCAGTATGTTGAAATATTAGAAAAGTACTGGATTTAATGAAACCTTAGGATTTTCTCACGATTAATAAGTATTTAAAGAGGTGGCAAACTTCTGTAAGGGATTATGAGAGTCTGGACATTTACAATCTTCGAACTTGTTAAACCAATCATTGGCAGCTTATAAGTTCCGTAAATGACTTGCATTGCTTCGTTTCCAAAGAGGTTCGCAATCTCTGTTGAAATGTTTGTCCGTGTTATTACCTTTGTCCAGACACACTTAAACCTTAATTATAAATAGCATAAAATACTTTATACTTACACGTAAGCTGAAATAATACTAATTAAATACATTTTTTATTTTTTATAATTCATTTATTACCATTCACACCCATTAAAAAAAAAAATAGGAAATATTGTTAGCTATCTATGCCTAGTAAGTTAATTTGTGAATATCTGATACAAACTAAAAAACATTATATCGAGATTTTCTGTATTCTGTGGAACTGTATTTTAATTATAATAATAAAAATACTTTATAGTTTTATTCCAGTTTTCCAATTTTTTACCAGTGGCCGGGTTTCTTTATATAAAATCATGATTTACAACCCCTGCTTGCACTTGTATTTAACATATAAATTTGTTTAGTCTCCCGCCAGTCTGACGATTTTGGTCACTGGTAAAAAATTATAAATAAAAGTGGAATAAAACAACAAAAGTATTTTTATTATTATAAATAAAAACATTATATTTCTATAAAAAAAAATTGAAGTAATATTTAGTCTTAGAGTAATATGTTGGAACAAACTTACTAAAAACTGTGTATAATAGTATCGTTTATTTTGATTTCAGTAAACTACCACACTCTTTGGTAACAGACGCATCAGACATTTGTCTGTTTGTATGTGACTTGAAGAGGGGCAAAAAGGTGGACCATGAACCTACACAACAACATTATGAAGATTTACTGCGAGAGAAAGGAGTAACCAATGTAACTTTTAAAAATATATACAACATATATATATATAAATATAAACGCACGCACATATATAAGAATGTATCATAATTTCAAATGTATGATTATTATTTAGAAACTTCACTGGTCTGTCTTTCAACCTTAACTTTAATGATTGTTGACTGAATTTTTCTATAAAATAAATAAGTAAAAAAAACAGTCCAATACAATCAATTGCTTACTAAAACAGAAAAATAATTTTGAAAATCACGTAAATCGTCAGCTGTCACCTAAGTTTTCAAATAGCATTTATATTTTATATAATTTTTTTTGCACCACAACAGGCCAGGAGGCCCAATTACAGTGGTGAGTTACATCACAGAACACCTAGGCTTGAGAAAAATCACATTTTAATTTTTGTGTTCTCACCAGGAATCGAACCCGGAACCTTCTGTTTGTGAGTCAAGCGTCTTGACCACTACACCACGGAGGCCGCCTTATTTCTTTCATTATTATATCTTGCACTTGTTTATGTGTAACAAATAAAAAAAACACATAAAAGACCAATATTTTAACTAAATTTTGAATCCCTTTACAAAGCACAAAAGTCACCAATGAAATAGATATCAGTAGATCATAAATTGTGTTTTTTTATATCCCTTTTTTCATATTTTTAAAAAACATTGTATTTCAGATTAAAACTATCATACCAATTAGACAAATAAGGGTCGAATATGATCAAATTGAAATGAAAAGGAGACTTTTGACCCAACATGATTTTTTCCTCGCCGATGGTAGAGTGAGTGGCTTACTAGCGCACAAGTTAGGTAATACATTCTTCCAAAAGAATCAATTACCCACTCCTATCAGAATGGACGCCAAGAATTTGAAGCAGGAGATAAATTGTGCTCTTCATAAAACTGTGCTGAGGCTCCACGGGGAAGGCACATCATTCACTATCCGCATCGGCAACGGAAAGCAAACGCCAGAGCATATGTGTGAAAATATTCAAGCCGTTTTGCTACAAGTTGCAGAGCAGTTCCCCGGAGGGTGGAATAATATTCGATCTGTCTACGTAAAAACTCCACTCTCCATGGCAATTCCAATTTACATAACACTTCGTAAGTAACTCTTTTTAACTAATCTAGAATTTTATTTGTAAAGTTTAATTTCTAAAAATGTTTACATTATTTATCATTTGTTATTTTGGTCGTAGGAAACAAAAATGAAATTAAAAGGCCTATTGTTAAACCTTTGCACAGTAATGATGATATGGTTGAGGATGAAATAAGTACACTTCTAGATGCTAAGGTTAAAGTGTTTAAAAGTGGAAAAGTTATCGTCGTTAAAAATAAGGATGGCGCAAAAGAGAGGTATGAATAGATATTATTTATTAACTTTAAGATTTTTTGTCAATATATTACAACAGCAATAGAGAACATCTGAGAGAACGGAATATGGAAGTCTAGGCATCTACAGGGCTTATGACCTGTCATTGGCTGGTTTAAGTATCTGATATAAATTCTGCCTATGTTTGAACATCTGTATTCCTTCAATTCTTCCCTCTGTTGCCTTTTGTGAAGTTTAAGAGCTGAAACCTTTATTGATGCGGGTGAGATTCATCTGACTGATTTATTTCACCTACATACTAGGCCACACCTGCAAATATGTTCTGTTTAAACTAGTTATTAAGTCTTGTTGGGATTTTTTATTTTATGAATTTGATATTCCACGACTTACTCAATTTGTGTATTTTTTGCAGTGATGAATCCATTCCAACAAAGAAACGTAAAATAGATAGTAAGCAGAAGGATTCTAAGAAGTCTAACAAAAAAGGTTTTGAAAAAAAAAGCGTAGATACTGATGATTCGGACATGCAAGAAGATGACAACGATTCCGGTGATAATTCTGAAGATACCGATGAAGTAAACAGCGATGATGGAGACAAGAGTAATGATGATGGAGATAATAGTAACGATGAAGAAGCCAGTGACGATGAAGACAAGAGTAATGATGAAGAAGCCAGTGATAATGATGAATCGGATTAAAATCAATACAGTAAAACTCCAATTATCCGGATTAATGAGCGCCAGATGTTATCCAAATATGCAAAAATTAGGATAATTAGATTAACCATTAAATTAAGGCAATGTTTTGAAAGAAAACGTACAATTTACTCTATGGTCACTTTTTTATTGCTTTTAAAGTAATACAGCGAACTCGAATCACATTAAAAACTTACTTAAACATGTCCAGCAAAGTTAATTGTTTTGACACGCCACCACCATTTTTTATTTGTTATTATAACATCTTTCTTTTTTATTTCCTGATAACGATCCAGACATTTGGCAATCCGGATGACTGGAGTTCGGATACACGAAGTTCTATTATAATTGTTTTTATTTGTTTTCTTTTTGAACTTTATATTAAGAAAAATTTTGAAATGTTTTGAATAAATTGGTAGGTATGTTTATTTTATTTTTATTAATACCATCATTTTCTAAGCAGTACAATGCATGTGGGGATGGAAGAATGTCTTTCACCTTTGTGAGAAACACTTAGTGAAGAATAAAGTATAAAAATATGAACACTATTCCAGGTGAAAAATTATGGAATTTTGTAAAATATTCATAAAATATATGGTACAGTTTCATATTTATACATATTTTAGTTATTAAATAAGCGTGGTTAGCACCTCATGTCAATTATAACTTTAAAGTGACAAAATCTTACGATTTATCTTTTTATGAAAAAGATAACTTTAAACCTACACATTTACAGAGCACATAACACTAAAATGTACTGCAAAGAAATAGGAATCAAGTATGTATTTTGAATGAATGGCTTTTATTCTTATCAAAGGTAACGAAACTGCACACTGATGCGCCATGTGATTACTGTAAAATGAAAATATAAAATAACAAATTTATAAATGAATTAAAAAAAATAAACAGAGATAATTTAATGATAGTAAAAGTCAATATTTCTTTTGAAATGATTATATTAAATTCATTAAAACAGGATGAAAAAAATAATTACAGTTTGACCAATTTCAGTAATAAATAAATATGTATATGAAAATAAATTTTAAAAATCAAATCAAGCTTTTATTTCACATAAGTTGAAAACTTGTTGTTTTGGTAAGGAAAAATGAGTAAAATTAAATAAAAAATAATGCAATCAATGTAAATATTTAGTTATATAAAATAAATAAATCACACATAATACTAGAAAATGTCTAAGGAAAACACATTACATACAATATTTTATGAGACATTTCGTGAACAAGCGTTTCAATCAAATTGCTCAGCCATTTCTAAAATTTTCACAGTGAAAAGTAAATTAGTTATCCTGAAAAGAGTGCAATTATATAATGGCTTCACAAAAACCTATCAGGAATATTCCATTTTCGTGCTAATTGTTACTCAGAATATATTGTGACTTACACTTATTTATAAAAAAAGATATTACCTAACTAAAAAATAAAGTTATTTGTACATAATTCATAATATGAATACACATAATAATTTGTAAAATTGGATTGAGGTCTTTCCTCTGAATTAGAAAACAATAAGAACATTAAATCTCATTTTTTCTTATGATATGAAGTTTAATACAAAACAGTTTGATTTCTGTTGGAGGAAATAGACGGGTAGATGTTAGTAGAAGTCATTTGTAATGGGCCCGTTATTGTTGACTCTTTTAAAACTACTTCCAACTCTTGAAGTGGTCTCAATCTTCTTACATCTGCATCCGATCGAATACGAGTATCGGGAAGTTTACGTATTCGATTAACCTGTATGAAGAGAAACAAGATTTGTAAAATATTTATATAACTATTTTTTTATTGAATTGTGGTGCGCAGAGTATTAGTTTACCTGTTCGGGGAGAATTTCTAGTTCTTGGCAGCACATGGCCAGTAAATTTTGATATGTAGCTCCGAGTCGGGGTAATTCTACTTCAATAAAGTCAGTGTCAGAAGAATTTGCTATGCGGATTTTGAAAACTGGTTCTGAAAGTAACGTGAAAGTTGAAAATAAATGGCTTTGAAAGATAAATATACCCATTTGAAGATTACGTCAACAATACAAAATAAATTTTCTTATCATTAATGAATAATAGATTTAATTTTTCTACTGACATTTCTTGGTGGAATTGCACTTTAATTTTAATAAAAAATACTATATTTGGTTCTATTCCACATTTATTTATAATTTTTACAAGTGAATGGGTTTTGTTGTGACTGTCAGACTGGTGGTTGAAAGCAAGGGTTTTCACTTGTATTCATAAAACATAAGTCGGTCACAAAGAGGCATGTTAGGGCCTGTGGCCACAACAAGATCTCGACAATATCGGTAAACTGTGCCAGTGAACAAAGAAACTAGCAGATTACTTCAGCTTATTTCTTCATACAAAAATGTATGCTGTATTGAAATTCTTAAAACCCAGTTGCTATTATTTCCTCCTTAAGTAAGCTTGCAGATAATAGGTATTGATTGTCTATTTGAAAACTAGTATTTCGAACATGATTTCCTAAGGATTGTTTTTCTTTGATATGATACAGTTGACATATGACAGGGCATGTGGGGCTCGACATGGCCCTTTTTGACATTACTAATTTTCATAAGATATCCGCACAGTGTAATTTCAATCATAATGAAAATATAACTACTGAATGTCATTGTAACGTTTTTTAATGAACTTTTGTACGTCTATTAAAATAGTGTAGAAAATATCTACATACACCGCAAAGTTAATGATTGTTGTTTGAGTTGATTTCATAGATTTTTGGTAAAAATATTTTGTTGTCAACAGCTGAAGCAGAAACACGATGTTTACGGAATCACAGTCATTTATATTACTTTTATATACCTATATGTAGGAACAAATTAATTATAATTTTTTGTAGCTTACCTGTAAAAAAAACCATTTGCACTGAAATATACGTCATAAATCATAAAACATATACATGTCACTAAGCACGTACTAAACTGTCAAGATTCATGCAAAATGCGAGATAAGTGTAAGAGAGGGGTGCTAGGATTATTTAAACATGTGAAGTGAATGGACAATAACAGAGCAGCTAAAAATATTTACACAGCAAATCACATTGGGGTTACTAGGTTCTATGTAGATTCATAATTTTTTTGAGACATGAAAGTTTGAAATGAAGACATTATTTTATCTAATATTTTTTATCAATATTGTCTTAATAAAGTTAATAATACACCGCAAGACAAAAAAAATTACGAGTTTACCTGCTACCGCGCCCCTTGACTTTACTGAACCCTTTTTCTAAGAAATCCTTTATCGATACCTCTTTCTTTTGTTTAATAAATTAAGGACACTATGTGTCACCTTTCTACAATATTTACATTTTAAAATGTCTCAACAGTCTTGTTTTACCCGCGTTTGAGTGAACATAACACAACAATCATGGAAAGTGCAAAGCAAATGTCGATTGCGATAAAATCCAAAATAATCACATTGTCGCAAGAAAACATATCTAATTGTGAAATATCTCGTCGAGTTGGGTATTCAGAAGGTGCAGTGAGGTTTTTATTAAAAAAAATCCAAGAAACTGGATCCATAGAACGGAAAAAAGGAAGCGGACGGGGGCGCGTGACATCTGCCCGAGATGATCGCTTAATAAAAAAAATTGTTATGCGCGATCGATTTTTAACGGCACCTGAAATACACGCAGAGGTGCAGTCTACCAGCACATCAACATTTTCAGTAAAAACAGTGTCCAGACGGCTGTTGGAGCATGGTTTCCAAGCACGGAGTCCCGCAAAGAAACCATTACTCACGGACAAAATGAAGAAGGCTAGACTGGATTGGGCGAAAGAGCACCAGAATTGGACCTTGGAGGATTGGCAAAATGTTATTTTCTCTGATGAATCAAAATTCAACCTTTTTGGTCCAGACGGCAGAAAGATAGTTCGACGAAAACGTGGGGAAAGATATCATCCGTCGTGCGTCACTCGAACCGTTAAACATTCACCCTACGTGATGATTTGGGGGTGCATGACAGCATACGGTTTAGGACCTCTAAATTTTGTACAGGGTACGATGAATGCCTTAAGGCAATATGCCCGCCCTTATATGTATATTTATTGTATATGTATATAAAGTGTCAATAAATAAATAAATAAATAAATGCCATTCAGTACAAAAAAGTGTTAAAAAAACATATTATTCCAACAATCGAGGACATTACGCAGTATACCGCGGACCCAATTTTTCAGGACGATTCTGCGCCGTGCCATAGAGCCCGCACTGTGAGTACAAATATATATATTTTTAAATGCATTTTGTGACCACATGATAAATAATTTATTGTTTTTTTATAGATCAATGAATTCAAGGAGAAAATTGGCTTAAAATCGTTGACGTGGCCCGGGAATAGCCCTGATTTGAACCCGATAGAAAATTTATGGGCGATTATGAAAAAAAAAGTCGGGAAAAAAAAATCAAAAAACATTGAGGAATTAAAAAAAAACTTAATTCAAGTTTGGGAAGAAGAAATAACATCAGAAATTTTAGATTCGCTTTACGCTTCTCTAAATAATAGAATTTTACATGTTATAAAAAATAAAGGTGAATTCACTAAGTACTAAATATTTTTAAATGTTATAAATATGTTTAAATGTAAAATACTTTAATTTAAAATAAAGCGATAAGAACCTACTTCTTAAATATGAATTAAAAAATAACATGTCTTTTATTATTCCATCACAAACACTCGACCATAAATGAACCGTTATGGGTCTCTAAGGTTCGGGTAATCTGATACCTGATATATAATGGCAATTTCTAAGTACAATTCATGAGTAAGATTTTTTATTTTAACCTTGAAATAACGAGTAGTCATCACATATGTCAAACAATATAAAAAAAACTAATTAAATATCAAGAATAATTCATTATATGTCAATTTTAGTTTTTTTTGAGAACTCGTAAATTTATTTGTCTTGCGGTGTAATTAAGGATTGATATTGTTTTTCTTTAAAATTTTGATGCAGATAGAATCGATATTTAAATAAAATAAAAGTTCTATGTAAAAAAACATATTTTGTTAGATAGAACCTTGTTTCTCCAATGTGACGAAATGTGTGCAGAAACCACGAAAAACATAGTATAACTAAGACCAACAATTTCTGATGTGTGGATATGTTAAAGGTCTGAATTATTGAAGTGTTTCTGCATTTGTGGTTAGTTAGATATATATCCTACCTTGTACAGATGGCTGGCTACTCAAGCTGTCATGCCTATTAAATCCCATCATATTATGGGGTGGATCATAAGCCATGCGGTCTATGATGGGTGAGCGGCTGTTTGGAGACATTGGAGGTGATTCGCAAGTCTGCAAGAGTTGAGCCACTTCCAAAGACGTCGTCAGGTCTCGAGGCGTCTGTCCTGTTACAGTTCTGATAGAGCTATCAGACCCCCTCGACAGCAACAAAGATACCATGGCAGCTTGTGAGTTCTTACAAGCCCAATGCAGAGCGGTCCTGCAATGAACAAAAAAATAAACATTCTCAACGCTGCCACACAAGAATTTGTTAGTCTAACGATCACACTTTAAAACAAATAAATCGGTACTTAACCATCCATTTAGTGGATTTCTTGAATTAATATCAATTCCGTTATCAATCAACTTTATTGCGGATTCGAAATCTCCTAAACACGATGCTTCTCGTAGTTTCTCTTCTAAAGCGCGTTTATCCATTGTTTGAAGAAAATTGTGAATATTTTTTTAGCCTATTCTCGAATATTTTTATTATTGACATTTCATTTTTATTATTGACAGTTATTTCATTATTGCCATATAATATATTTATAAATGCCATTTAAAAAAATCATGCGTGATAAATCGGAGCGATTAGTACACAGTGCACACTGTAGTCTCGAACGCGAACTTTTTCACTTGTCAATTTGACAGCGCGTATTTTAAATGAATATATTTTAAGGTTATGTTTGTAATACTGTTTTAAACGATTTAGTATAGGTAATATTATAAATAAAAATAAAATATTAAAGGAAATGCCTCCCATTAAATATGGCATTCTAAGAAAACTTAATAGTTTTTGTTACAAATCCTACAGTTTTGTATTGAGAAGGTAAATATCATTTGAATAATTTGAATCAATAAAAGATACTATGTTGACAACAATACATTAATGTAGTCTCGATATATTATTGTTTACGGTAATATGTTGTGCAATTGAATATTGAGCTCATCTATCTCAGAGGAGTTACAGTTTAGTGAATCTCGAATCAAATAGTTTTAAAAAAAAGCCTCATATCACTTTGTTCATTAATTATAATATGTTTTTGTTTCAGGTTGATAGATTATGATTTTTTAGAATAAATAAAATAGCCTATCTTTTGTCTATAAGTTAGACTATACACTGCCATAATAATAAGAAGTCATAATAATAATTATGAATAAAAAAATCTTTGAAACACAGTTAAAATATATATGTATTAATAAATAAATGCTTACGACAAGCTATAATGACGGTCTCTGATACATAAAAGATGGCTCACCAATGCTTCCTTATTTTTTTCTCTTTTGCATTCAACAAATTTTTGTTTGCTGTAGTTTGATCTCGTTATCAGTCACTTCCAGAAAATGGCAATGCGGTGTTAAAGAAGACCATGCTAATGAGGCAAGTTTGCCAAAGAAAGCATTTCACATTTACTATCAATAGCTTTGTTATCTCTGAAACAGTAGCCAAAACGTCAGAATAAATTCGACCTTCACGGAATCACCCAAAAAAGTTGACATATTGATAACAGTGACCGTAAAAATTTACACACCTAAATAAAAAAAAACTCCGTAGCCTATTTTGTGGTTGGTTTTGATCTGTGATTTGTTTTATGTCAATGTCTTTAAACAAATATTTTTTATGTTTTAGAGTGTATTCTTCTAGTCCAGAAATTGATGATCCGAAAAAGTTTGATGATATTTCTGTAGATAGAATAAGAAACTTTAGTATTGTTGCGCACGTTGACCATGGAAAGAGCACATTAGCTGATAGGCTTTTAGAAATCACCGGTGCTATTAAATCTGGAGAAGCTAAAGCACAAGTGCTTGATAAACTGCAGGTTTAATTTTCTTCCTTTAATTCGTGTGTTTATTCAATTAAAATATTAAAATCATTTGGGTGTGTTATTAAAGCATTAGCCTACAAAATATGAAGCTTGCTATCTAACTCTAAAATCGGTAACAATATATCTTGTCCAGTTCAACAATGTTTGAGTATGTCCAAATGCTTGCAGACTGGCTGGATTTCCTCCCTAGGGAGTTATTCATATTTCAATTTATTTTAACAGAGAGGAAAACATTTTTTGAGAAGAGAATGTGGAAGTCTAGGTATTTACAAGGCTTATGACCTGTCATTGGCTGGTTTAAGTGGCCACTTTACACACTGTGTAACATTCACCATTCTGCCCATGTTTGAACATCCATATTTCCTCAACTCTTCCATCTGTTGACTTGTGTTATTTGGAAACCGTGTAAAAAGTGGCTCCGGTAAAAATTATTTACTTTTGATCAATTCTTTGTATTAAGCGCCCTTTCCATATGAGTTTATATAAGTTATATAAATAATAATTAGAGCTCTGGTACTGTTGATATTATGTTAATTATTTGCACTAAGATTTATTTGTGAATTATGTAATTTTAACAAAAAGACATCCATTTTTGTGACGTCTTTACTTTATAGATTGTTTTATTTTTTCAAAGAGTTTTAATCATGTTTTGTCTATTCCGAAAAAGGAATGAAATTTCATTATCATTTTTATTCTTACAAATTACTTGACGGTTTACTCTGTTAAGTAAAAATGTTTTATTTTTAGGTTGAGAGAGAGCGGGGAATAACTGTAAAAGCTGTAACTGTATCTCTCAGTTATTCCTATAAAGGAAAAAAATACCTTTTAAATCTGATAGATACACCAGGTCATGTTGATTTCTCTAATGAGGTAAAATACAAGAAAAACAACTAACATGTCTTATTTGTGAATTGTTAATGCCAATTTGTTTATACTGTATTTATTATTTTCTCAGGTTGTCAGATCTGTTCAGGCTTGTCAGGGTGCAATATTATTAGTAGATGCCAATGAAGGGCCGCAAGCTCAAACGGTCGCCGTACACTCTCTGTCAGTACGCCAAGGTCTGACTATCATCCCTGTATTGAACAAAATAGATCTTCCTTTTGCCAACCCACTACGGTCTAAAAACCAACTAAAAACTCTATTTAAAATTGAGCCAAGTGATGTCCTCGAAGTGTCCGCTAAAAAAGGATGGGGAGTGAAAGAAGTTTTAGAAGCTGTAATAGAAAGGATTCCCGCTCCACCCGTTTCTAAAGATGATCAGTTTAAAGCTTTAGTATTTGACAGCTGGTACGATAGATATAAAGGTGTAATGTGCATGTCTTACATACAAGGAGGAACGGTCAAAGTAGGGGATTCGGTCAGATGGTTTTCTTCAAATAAAATTTTAGCTGTAAAGTACATTTCGCTTTTAACACCAGAGGACGAACCTATTAAAAATGCTGCAGCTGGGCAGGTGGCTGTTATTGGGTGTGGAGCTAAGGGTGGAGGAGCGGTTGGAGATATTCTTCTTGCAGGTGATGTTCCTTTTGATTCTGTTGCGGAAGCGAACTTTAAACCCTCAGGACCACGTCACATGGTGTATGCTGGTTTATATCCTGTAGACCAATCACAGCATCAAATTCTACAAAGTGCGCTCAATAGATTGTGTATGAATGATCCAGCTGTTAGCATAACAATAGATTCGAGGTATTATTTTACTTTATATATTAATACAAAAGACAATGTAATAAGTATTATACTATACTAAATAGCAGATTGATATCAAACCTAAAACTGTTCCGAAAAGTGTATTTTTCAGTTATAAATGACATGTCAAATTGAAACTTTGCTGTGCAAAACCTCTTTTCTTTCCTGTCTAATTACCACTGTGCTGTTGGTAGTTTTGTATTCTTATTTCTATGTAATTAAATTTATTGTAAAATAATCAGTTATCAATATGAAAAGTATCTTCAATTCATAAAATTTTACATACTAATCTAGCAAAAAAAAAACACTACTGATATTTAATTATATTTCAGTCCGGCATTGGGACAAGGTTGGCGTGTTGGATTTCTCGGCTTATTGCATCTAGAGGTGTTTACGCAGAGACTCTTTCAAGAACACAAAGCTGAAGCCATTCTGACAGCTCCATCTGTTCCCTTCAAAATAAAGTATAAACTACAAATTTCTCCCATACAATCCAGATTATTATTTGACAAAATATTATTAGTGTAGTAATAATTTCAAAAAAAATCCTTTGCATTCATAACTTTTTCTTGAATGAGTATCTTTATGAATAAATCATGTAATATTATTTTCTCATGCTAATATTTTTATTTGTTTTAGAATACATGGTGCTAAAAATATAAAACTTTATGGAACTGAGATTGTAACTTTAACTAATCCAGCTCAACTACCTAATATCGCTAATGTGGTTGAGTTTTACGAACCTTTCATAATTGGTATGTATTTTGTGCTATTTCAATAATTAGTTTACTAATAACAATAATAATTGACAAGTCAACTAGTATAATTAAATGTAAAACTAAAGTCATGAAAACTTGTTCCACATTTTTTTATTTATTTAAGTGAGAAGTAAGTTTTAGCTATCAGTCTGAAAGTTCTAGCAAAAAACATTTTTACTAGATTTTACAAAATTATTAAACTTCAAATTATTAAAATAAAACATAGTTTAAATCTATAAAGTTTTTGTAATGGACCAGCATTTTGTGAAAACTTTCCAATATGTCATTTAGTTTTTCTTCTACAATTGTACAATGTAGATATCATGATTATTAAAAAAAAAAAACTATTTTCTGACTTCATGGGATTTCTTCTTGTATTGAGTTGGGATATTCACAATTCACAAACTAAATATATAAATAAATACATAATATAATGACTCATAATTAAGTCCATTTTATATACGTAGAAGTATATATTTTTTATGTATGTAGAAGTATATATTTTTTAGGAACAATAATAACGCCAAATGACTATATAGGGGCTGTGACAGCATTATGTATGGAACGTAGAGGTACCACTTTGCCTAATGTCCCTGTAGATGAAAATCACATTATGTTGCAATTCCGTCTTCCACTTAGTGAGATTGTAATAGATTTCCATGATATACTTAAAAGTGCAACATCCGGATATGCAAGCTTTGATTATCACGATGATGGGTTTCATGTCAGTCCACTTGTGAGGGTAAGTTTCATATATTTTCTTATAAATTAAATAAAGATTCCCTGTTTTGCAAATATTTTGTGAAAATTTATAGATGAGTGTGATGACTTGACGTCTACTCAATTAAAAACACTGAAAAAGAAAAATAAGCAGAGATAAGTCTGTGGTGGTCAAAATCCATTGAACGATGACACACACATCCACCAAATGATTTTACTTGAAGTGTAGAGCAACAACCCAAGAAGCAGCTTAGCATTTTCTCTTGAATACAATACGTTATATTCTGCAAGACCAACAGTATTACACAGGCGGTGAACTCGATAACGAAATTAGATGACTTATCTGGTGCAACGTCCTGGAGTACATTAACTTCATTCCCACCATGATGACACGAGGAACACGACCTATAAAAGGACCATTTGGCGTGGTAACATCATCGCCAGTTCCAGCATGTAGTCCAAGTGCAGTTAGTTTAACTTATAATTGCCACTACTCGCGCTTCATAACCATGTTCTTTGCATTATTCACTATCTAATAAATACGCATTAAACCCCGACCTCGTTTCTTCTGTCGATCTTCAACTGGGGTAGGAGCTCCAAACCCAAAAACCAGCAAAATCCTATAAGTGTGCCTTGTAGTGTATAGCGGTTAGCGTGCTTTGCTTGAGGTCCTGGGTTTGATTCCTGATAGAAATATTGGTTTCAAAAATTTATTACAATATTGAACTGAAAAAAAATCAGATATATATTTTTGTTTGTAATCTTTTTATAGACTGTTAAAGGTTAAACCGTATAACAGCTTTGTTGCGCATTACAAAATTTTGTATGAAGTGCCATTTGTTTAATCCATAACAGTGAAATAAATATTTCATGTTGCTGCGACCCGCTGTGACGTATATTATTATTTCTTCCTAAAAATTGCTCTTTTTTGGAATAACAAATAATAATAATTTTATTTGGCATTTTAAGAAAAATCACATTTACATAGCACAAAATAAGATAATATACAATTTATACATTAAAAACATGTTTATCTGTTATCCCTAATAGTACGGTACAATGTATGTATATTTTCCAATATTAGTTTTTTTGATGCATCTATCTATATATGCGTATGGTGTAGTATCACACCCACAGGCAACACAGCAAGAAGCGACAGCAAGTCGATCCAAGATCACCCACTCAAATAATTTTATACTCACCCAAATGACAGCGGGCACCCTGCTATCACCGCTCACCGTATATCCCACATGTACATACATTATATACACATATCAGCACTAAAATAATAATGATACATAAACTAATTTTACAGATTAAACATGTAGAATCTTTTCTTATGCACTTTAGATGGATATTCTTCTGAATGGCGTCCTGATAGAGGAACTAAGCACTATAGTGCATTCAAGTCGGGCTTATTACATGGGGCGCAAGTTGGTAGATAAATTAAAGGAAATGATTCCTCGACAGATGGTGCAGGTGATTCAATTTTTATTTTTAAAAGTTTGCTAGGCACAGGACATCCCAGTAAGAACATGCATGCTTTAAAATTAAATTATTTATTTTATTAGGTAAACAAACAGTATGTACACATATATTGCCAATTTCTTTGTGTATTAGTGTAAGAAAGTCATGCACACACCAAAAAAATTGTTTACACTTAATACAACAATTTAAATTATGTTCAATATAATAAATGTAAAAGAAACGAAATGAAAAAATATGTATATAATAATAATAATAATAAAGTTAAATGTCTGCTTCTCTCAAAATTTCTATAATTTTTGATCTAAATTTACATTGTCACAATCAGCCTCGGTAAATATATTGTTATATTGGTCGCATATTCTAGGTATTGTAGATTGTTTAAAATAGTTGGTTGACAAATAATAAATAAATATTCAAAGATAAGTTCAATGTATTACATTTTGAGATGCAGTGAAGAGAATTCCATATGAACTTTAAATACTTTTTAGGTTGCTATCCAAGCTAAGGTAGGAGGAAAAATATTGGCCAGAGAAAATATTCAAGCTTTCCGGAAGGATGTTACAGCTAAACTTGTAAGTACACCTTACAGTACTATCCACGTGTGAAATATAAATCTTATACATTATAAGCAAGATCAATAATACTGTAATTCCCATAAAAAAGAAATTGCCTTAATGTATCCAAATTGTATTTAATTTTATTTTGTGAAATTGACTATCATCCCAACCGTCCATGCACTCTGTAGCTGCAAGACGTGTTGGGATATTTATTTATTGTACAGCGCCCTTGAGGTGATTTTCACAAAAATGGCGCTTTATAAATTATCCAAACATTATTATTATTATTATCATGCGCAAATAGACTTCCAGTTGAGAGAAGATTTTTTATCCGAGTTAGTATGTCAATAAACTAAGAATTAAAAGATTAGAGTACCAAAGTAATAGTAGCACCCAATGTTTTCAATTTTGATAGAAAACGTTTGTATAACATTTTACAGTATGGTGGTGATGTTACGAGGAGAATGAAACTTCTCAAAAACCAAGCTGAAGGGAAGAAAAGAATGAGAAGCGTAGCCAATATTAGAATCCCCCGAGATACATTCATAGATGTATTGAAAAAATAAATACACAATTTTATTTTAACAAATTTATTGCACAAATTTAAATAGTTTAGTATGTACATACATAATTGTATATTTCAAGGACGGATTGTTTACACACCTTACAAAATACATGATTTTATAAGATATGTATTAGTTACATTATAATAAATTGATAATTTAATAAAATACTCGTATTATTTTGATATGGCTTTAAGCTTAAGAACGTATACCTACGTTTTAAGACCCAATAATATATCACTTTATTTATCTAAAAATAAAAAGTACACATATAATTTCTTCACATTACATTTTAAATTTTATAAATGTATAAAGGAAAAAAAAAAACAAAAACTTTCACTCTTTTTAAAAATGTTTTTTTATCACAATTTTAATATGAGATGTAAAGCAACTAACTATGGATTTTTATTTAAAAGTTTAAAAAAAATAGCATAGCTAACTATGCAACTACATATTCGATAACATATTTTGTTTACACACAATAGTAAACCAGTTATAACCTAACAAAAATAATGAGTAACAAAAATATACATATTATCACAATCAAATTATAAAGATAGAAATCTTTCAGCATGGTGGGGACATCACAAGAAAAATGAAATTAATCAAACTGCAAAATGAAGGAAAGAAAAAAATGAGAAGTGTCGCTAACATCAGAATACCACGAGACACATTTATAGATGTTTTAAAAAAGTAAAATTAAATACATTTACAGAAATCCACTCTAATCCAAAAGCATGTTTAAATGATACTTTGTATTATTTTGAAATATTTGTGTGTCTACTGAATTTTTTTTTTCAAAATCCCGACATAAAATTGCAAAATATTATTTTAATTGTGGATTCTTATTCTATTATCACAATGCATAAGGATAACAGTATCTACATAGGGGTCGATCAAAATTAACCGCTTGGATGCCAAACTAGTGTAATGCAAAATGTACCCTAACTGCCGAGCATTTTGCCTGCGCTTACTGATTTTTGAGCCCTTTTTTATGCAATCGTATATAAAACATAACACAATCGCAGATGGATTGCAATTCTTGGTTTCGCCCTATATAAACTGTATATTTACGTGGTTTTAACTCGGCAATTACGTCTATATAAGAGTAAAACACGAAATTCTTAATGATAAATAAAATTTTGCACTTATAATTTGTCTTAAAAAAACCTATAAAACAACGACTGCATCACAAAACTGTAGTTTTAAAAATAAAAACCATTGCAGGGTATCAAAAATACAGGCTATCAAAGTAGTGAAACAGTATGGTTATTCATATAAATATTGGGCAGAATGACCACCTTCTTTAGTCTATGACGTTCATTTTCAAACCAATCTATCTGTTCGTTGTGCTTTTGTTTGTAAAAATCGTAATTTTGTCCCTATCATAATATCATGTATTATATATTTCTAAAATATTTATAAAATTTGATATAAACTGGTAAACTATAAACAATGTACTAAACTGTTAAATGCTTTTTACAAAAAGGGCACTTTCATAATGCCAGCAATGTCGTTAGTTGACTGGTATTAATTAATTTATGCAAAAAGTAGGACGAAAAATCAATTTAAGGCCCTAAAGTCCACAATACCAAGGAAAATAAGGTGAATTCCGCTCTTTGTTTTGGCGCACAGATTTACGCTCCAGCACTTAACAGGTACCAAAATTGACAGCAGTTAATGTATGAAAAATTATGCATAAAATTATATCTAACAATTATGTATAAAAAAAAGGTTAAAATAAATATTTCATATCAGTAAGAATTTAAATATGTATATAATTGTTTTGTAAGCATATAATTCTTGGACATTCTCAGTTTTTTTTATAGTTCTTAGACCAAATATGTACTAACTAATATATTAACGGAACAATTGGCAGAACTGACTGAGAAAAAGCGGAAGAGAACTTGGGACATCGTACGCGGAGTAATTTCAGAAACACAAAACATTAAAAAAATCATAGCGCTGATAATGTGATACAAGTCTGTTATATAGTTTTTTTTAAATCACTGAACTTCCTCATCATGGTTATACTATATTTTTATATTAGAGATTTAATAAATATGGCTTTTTACTTTGTTTCCACTATAAAATGATTTTATTATAATCCCATGAAAACTTATTACATATGTATCTTTAAAATTTGTCATTGCAACTGTTAGATTTTTATTTGTACTTGCATATATGGCATATTTTTCTTATTAAAATAAATAAATGATAATTAAATCAATTGAGAGAAATCACTATGCTCAACCAAGAGAAAGAAAGTGGATACATATAATAATATAAATAAATTAAAATTATAAAATACATGCATCTAAATATTTTTAATCATCACAACTAATAGTATGTAGACACAATTTTTTTTCTACACAACATATTGTTTATCCTGAAGATGTCTCCAGCAACGGTAGCCAAAAGGTCGGAACGAATCCAGCATACACAGGAGCATCCAAAAAAGACAATATATATATTGAGCAAACATAACTTTTTTCTGTCTTGGTTTAATCACAATATTCATAGATATAAACAAATAAGAAAACTGCTCTTTGTCCTTGGTCATGAGATCAAACTTATGGAATATCATAAACAATAAAAAAACCTACATTTAAAATTAAGAGTTGCTGTTATTGCAATGGGATAAATAACTGTGAAAATATTAAAATGAGTGCCTACATTTATGGTAAAGTTTACATAGCTGGTAACTCCTCAGGAAGATATTCCGGAATGTCTTGATCTGATGATGGGGTCTCTGCTCCATTTCTGGAGTGATTAAGCATATCTGCTCTTTTTTCTAATGCATTAGCTTGTTCTGTAAAATCTGAAAGAGACACAAAAAAACTTAAATAGTAAATATACTATGTTTCATTAAAATACACTTCAAATTTAAGTGCTCTGCCCTCTTACAGTGTTAAAATTAAAGTGTAATCATTTGTAATATTTGATTATTTATTTGACGATTGCAGTCTGAATTACTTTATGACCAGTTTAACCCATCAGGTAATGCAGATTGTAAATATAAGTTAAAAGATAATTAATAGAAATGAAATAGCTGTTAAACTGCCGAAATGTACAGACAAATAGATTCATATTGTCCGCAGAAGCCATATTGTTTTGGGTAAAGCTCAAATTTGATGTTAGAAAGCCCAAATTGAAACACCACCATGAAACAGATAAGCGAGAGCTCACGCACTGTTTTACGCACCCAGAAGCTGTATAAATGTAAGTCAGAATTCGCTCATTAATAGGGCAATCCGATTTGGGCTTTCTAACATTAAATTTTGAGCTTTACCCAAAACACTACCCTCAGTAAGTAGGACGCCACAGGATAGAAGCAGTCAAGAAGTTTTAGTGTTTCAGTCTAAGATTGATCTTTTTGCATTTATACTAATTTGTTTTCCACCTATTACTAAGCAGTTCTTAGCCGGCAATATAGTAATGATAATTTTGAATAATTTATTTAAACAATAAAGAAAAAAACACTATTAGAAAAAAGTTTAACATCATCATTCCAAAACCAAATGCAGCATATTTCAATCATGTTACATAATGCAGTTTAAAAAACCTTTAAAGTCAATACTCTGCCAGGAATCAAAATGAGTTTTTATTTAAATTTGATGCTATTGACATAAAAAAATAGAGGCTTAATATTTCCATACAAAAAAAATCCCATCCCAATGAGGTAGCTTTGCCTTCTATTTGTTACATAATTTTTTGTTAGTTTTGTAATAGTCCTGTAGCCATTGTTGTACCATACTTTTAAACGAATTATTATTTATGTAATTAATTCAGTAACTAAGGATAAAATGCAGTACACTATTTGATATTTGAATGAAAATCCTCTGAATGAACTTACCTCTGGCATCTTCTGTTTGGGCGGCAGCATTGGCCTTAGATGCCATCATACGAAGAAGGTGGTGTGGTCTTACAGGTCCATCATTCCCCGCTCTATTGCTGCTTTCCAGTTCTTTTAACAATCTCTTAGCTGCTGACATGGCTGTGAATATAAACATGTATTTTTTACATTCATTATAAGTTGAAAAATAATATGATGTAATTACATTACATTCTTTATTAGGAGGTTATATGTCTTCTACTGGATATGTGTTGGAAAACATAAATCATAAACGTGATATCATAAACACAAACATATGATTTTATCATAAAATCCCAATTTATTGTCAAATGGTACTTATATGCTAAGGTGGTATTACTGATTACCACGGTTAACTCCTCACTACAACTTCATACAGTACATTCCTAGCTAACAACACCCTGAACCTAACTTCATACAATACAAATGTAGTTACTAAAACACCCAGTAGGCGGGTTGCTAGGTACCATAATGTGTGTACCGCACACTGAAGCTAATTTCACTCAATTAAATTTTAGTTAGTAAAACACCCGCCAGGTAGCGCTGAACATTACGCATTTGTAGTGCACAATTGTTTGCTAAAAATTAGTGAGCGTGTAGTAAAAATAACTATTTTTATCATTGAAAGTAGTACCTACCTCCCTGATAATCTCTATGGAAAGCTTTCTCGATATCTAGATATCTTTGGACCTGGTCTGCTTGTCCTTGTAGTACAACTGCATCAGATGCTGGAAAAGATCCAAGAATTCAATGGTATAAACTCTATCCATTTTTGTTATTCAATTAGTTAATGTAAGTATGCTTTTACCAGCAAGAGGATCACTTGTACGTGACAGACTACGCAGTGCTTCACTGAATGCACCTGCTGCTTTTTCATAATTCTAGAAATAAAATACAAGGATTAAACATATGTTAAAAATGTGTTTCCAGGTGAGTCCCATAGATATATTTCATCTTAAATTTAAACTTATTAAAGTTTAGAAAAATATGTTACTAACCTCATATTCATCAATTTCTTGCCTCGCGCAAGCTGCGTAGAAGGCGGCCAGTGGTCTCGGTGCTTTAGCCTTCTCATACAGGACGGCTACTCTTCGCAGCAGAGCTGGTCGGGCCCTCCAATCAGCCGCTTGAAGGGCCCGAGCAGCCATTAAGTATACAGCTCGGTCACGTGAAGCCTGAGCGAAGAACAGCATCTTATCAATGTCACCCGATTTGACAAGCCATCGCATCGCACCAACCTAATTAAAAACGATACAGTGACAAAAAACATATTTAATATGCATTTTTTTCTGCATAGAAGAACATTTGATAAAGGAAATTATGAAAGTAAAAAGGGTATTATAAAGAGCAAGTTTAATGTTTTAAAAGGAGTATACACTTATATTTTGTAATCATTCAACTAATCGAAAACATTTTTCATATTCTCTCATGTTATTGTAACGCCAACAAACAAAGTTTGACATTTTAAAAATCTCCACATTTATTTGTACTAGAGACATAACATTTTCTTCCTGGCTGTTCGATTAAATCTATAGATGTTTTTGACTATGGTCAAATGGGTATATAAAATTGGAAAACAAAATTAGCAGGAATTTTTTTTTGTATATTTCAGAGAAATTTCGCCATACAAGTAAATGTTATTGTGCTGTAGAATAACACATTATGGCTGGGAATGACCTAAATATAATTTAAAAAATTAAACACAAATTGAACAAAATATGCAAGTAACTAAAATACATACTATGAGATATGTATCACAGAAAAAAAAACATCTTTAATAGTGAAATTATTGATCTGAATAATATTATGTAAAAACGATGTTTGTCAATAGCTAAAACTTTAAGAACATAAATGATACTGAGAATTATTAAAAGGTGATAATGAAAAAGAGGTAAATATAACTAGAGCCTAAATTTTTTAAATCAATAAAGAATAAAGCAATACATTTAACTCAAGTAAAACTAATTAACCAGTGTCAATGCGAATCAAATGGAGATTGCATATATAGTATTCTAACTGAACATCACACAGAATGAAAGATCGGCCAACAGAGAGTGCTCTCAAAACGTTATAAAACAAAGAACACGAGACAGAACGCCCTCTTTCACACGTCGACAGACCCCAGCGATTACACACTGTTTAACATCTAAAGTTCTTTATAGTAAATTACTCTTACTGTGTAAACTCGGTGAAAAATAAATTTCGTGTAAGTAATCTTTCTCGCCTATAATTTTTAAACAAACATGACCTACACAATTCTAAATAACTGTAATTAATCTCAGATTGGGATAGTCTTGGAACAGATCATATCCCAACATTATATACATAGATGTGTTTCAGGCTGTGTAGTGCACGAGTATTTTACCTTGTCACCAGCTTGTGTAAGTTTCTTAGCAGCCATGTGGTACACTCCCCTTCGTCCCAATAGGTCAGCTAAGCGAGTAAGCACCTTGGATCGATTGTCCGCTCCCTTTTCTGGGCTTAATCTCTCCGCTATTTCATCAGATATTTCAATATTGTGGTCTTCAATGAGGTCCAGGGCCTCCTCGTACTGATTAGAAAAACATAATTTGAAATTGTTAGTAACAATAGTTTGTTTAAAATCATTCAGTAAGTATCTAAAATTATATTGACTGATTTCGGAATATAATCCGTTACTTTGTTAAGTTATTAAGTAATAGGTAATAAGTTCAGCAACTGGCAGGCATTAGTATAGATATTTTAAATATGTAATGATTTGAAATGGAAAATACAAATTTGAATACATTTAGGACATCATCATTTAATATTTTTATTTAATGAAATGAATAAAAGTAATAAAAATACAGTCAGGAATACAAAATATTTAATATAGAAGTTAAAAAATATATTCAAAATTATTTTTTTATATGGTGCCCTTTGAAAACAATATATGTATTTTGTAATTTGATTTGTATTTTTAGAAAAAAATAAACATTTTAAGATGTCACTCCCTGGGTACACAGAGATTGTTTTTTCTTTTAAGTTATGGAAAGTGTCAAAATATACATATACAGTACTTTGTCAGTAATTGGCCACTTTATAATCCGACAACTACTATAATCAACTGTTATTTTTACCAGTAGAAAGCACAAAATCAGGCTTTATAATTTGCTACTATTCCTATTTTGATTCAGTAATCCGCCGTGTGCCTACAGACTTGATTAAGTTCCATTAGAAGAATTGATTCAAACTGCAGCTCATACACTCAAATCCTCACAAAAATTTCCCAATAAAAACTATTTTTATGAAATATCTGTTTGAAACTTTACAATATTTTGTGTGTATGTAATAATTCACCATTTTCACTTACTGTAAAATTGCCCGGTTTTTAGGGTGGCGGATTACTAAGAGAGTACTGTATAGTATATGAAATCTATATAAAATTATACTTTATTTTAATATTTTTTCTAAATAAAACTGATTTTTTTAAACATAAAAAAAATTAAATTATGCATACTATTTTATACATACCTACATATTTTAGTCTAGCTCGTTATACTTATTTTCTAAGTTGTTAAGTTCAAGAATAGCAGACTGTGCAATAAAATTGTTAGAGTTATTAAATAAATACCAATTGTGCAGAGGCAAGTATGGAAGCGGCTTGTTCTGGTTGTGACGCAGCCAGGAGTGGTTGGACCAGTTTCCTGGCAAGAGCCGCATCGCAGGAGCCATGTGGAGCAGCAGCTAGAGACTCCACCACCCGCTTTAGGGCTTCCGAGCCACTCTCACCTTCAGCTCGGAGGGCAACTTCTACAGCCTTGTGTAACTTGCCTAGAAAATGTAAAAAATCAATTAATAATAATTATGATGGGCGTTCTTAATGTACGCTATATCACAGTGGATAAATAATCACAGAAGGGGATTGAGAAAATTTTTATCTTAAAAAAAGATTATTGATAATATAATACATACTGTTATTATTAATAGCTTTTTCAGCCCCGAATTAAATTCCTGTGGATATGAAATATATTTTACATGCTGTATATACCAAAGGAATTATTAGAAAAAAGTTTTTTTTTATCGTTCGTACTTAAAATGTTCAATATTAATTTTTAATGAACGCTTCGTCACCTGAATGCAGAACTATCACATGAAAGTCAGTTTCGATTTTATTCATACATTGCGTTCTTTATGCAACTGATCTTGTTGCGCAGAAAGATCCTAACTGGAATGATAAATGACCATATTTCCATTGATTGTTTCTACATGTGCAGAAATATCCTAAGTCGGAGGAGATTATTATTTTCTTCTGCAGTCTATGAATGAAATAGATCTGGTCGAAAACCATATAAATAACTTTTAGTTCGCAAATCTCAATTATTGAGAGAACTTAATTTGAAATGTTTAGACGGCTCCCCGGTAAAACTTAATTAAATGCAGTTAGGATAGTTCTGCATTAAGCTGATGACTTCGTCTCAAACTGATAATTAATTGACAAAATTCTTGAAAAATGTGTTAATATCTTACAATATATGTTTATTCAATCAAATTAGTTAAATTTTAGTGCAATATGGGGTATACCAAGAAAGTAAGTTCCGTTTGTATTTCTTGCCATCAGAGTTTTGTGTTATGATCATGAGTTAGCTGACTGTCGTATACGCTTCATTGTGCTTGTTTAAAATGCCGGATAAAATTGAAAATACTGCTGCTTTTGAAATAAGATTTGTAATTTGTTTCCTAACTGTGGAGAACATTAAACCATTCATCAACAGATCTGTGAGGTGTGAGACAGTTGAAAGGTCGTGATAATGTTGACAACAACAAAAAAAGTGGGCATCCATCTTTGATTAGTGATGAGGTGGTATGAGCAGAAAAATTAAAGAAAACTTAAAGTTTACAATTTCTGCTCTCAGAACACAAAGTTTTGCAAAATACAGTTTTCCATAAACAATTTCGTGAAGAAGTGATCTTGAAATTAGGGAATTTCCTTAGAGGTAACAGATATCGTAAACTTTTTTTTTCTTAAACTTTTCCTTCAACTGCACGAGACTATAATTTAAAAAATAGAATTTAAGATACCAGTTATAAAAAGAGTAAATCTGCCCCTTTTAATTTTGGAAGGTTCATGAGTACATAATTGAATTAAAAACTAGACCGAAAGGGCTAATAAACTAGACCAGGGCTGGTATTCTGAACGGAATTGTGCGCGAAGAGATCGCTCTGTTGATGTGTATTTAGTACAAAAAATGCGTTTTTTACGCGCTTTTGCATCTAGAATACCACCCCAGGATGAATATATTTTGAAGTACAAGTGGGGCAGGCGGCTATTAGCTGATATAGTAGAGAATTGTATTTGACAGAACCAGAATGAATGGGGAAGAGATAATGCGAGACGCGAGAGTTGGCTGTAAACCAATCTCAGCGATTGAAACCAGAAGAAAACAGATTTGAATAAAAGTATTTTTTATTAACCCCTTTCTTGGCAATGTATGCAATAGGATACACATAATCTCATTTCTCATGAACAAAAACACGAGTAGAACAGCATTAAGTTAAAACTGCTTTACCATATTTTTTACCTTAATCTACACTATCACAATTCATAATAAACTTTGATTAAAACAAAAAAAAATATTTTTGTTTGGGATTCTGAAGCTTTTTCAACCATGAAATATGTAAAAAAAATATTTTTCCGTTCTACCAAGATAAGGTTTAATAAAAACTAGCAAAGAGCGATAATTTCACTGTCTTCACAATTTAAGGAATAGGCCATAGGCATACAAATGTCTGAAAGAGTTTTTAAAAAAGTAGATGTATCAAGCCCCAATCGCCAAAACATTGTAACTGACAAAAACTATATTTTACATAGAACACTTCTTCCCCTCAATTAATAAAAAATATACTTTGAGAATCAAACTCTGCTTTGACTTTTTATTTGATAAATATTAAAAAAATAAATACACGAAACAAAACTGGGTTCTCAAAGTATATACCTTAATGATTAAGAAAAGATATTCTCCCGTAAAATATTGCTCCTGCCGGTTACGATGTTTTGGCGATCATGGCTTGATGTGTCCTTTCAGTCTGTATGTAAGAGGAATTATCAAATTAAATTTTATTATGGTGTACCAGCTTTGTGGTAGAGAGTTGCGGCTATGGGCGCCAGACCGGCCCCTTCCAGGGCCACTGCGGCAGCAAGGGTGTGTGGACCGGGGGCTCCAGCACCCCCCGCACGCCCCACTAGCTCCAATAGTCCGGCTTCTGAGGAGCAGCGGACTGCGGCCGCCAGGGCACCAGCCCTCATATACATCTGGGGAAACAAACTAATTAACTAGAACTCTCCGGTCAAGAAAATATAAATTAAAAGCAACAGAGAGGAAAAACATTTTTGAAAAGGAAAATATGGAAACCTTGGCATTTTTACAGGGCTCATGATCTGTCACCGGGTGGTTTAAGTGGCCACTTTATGAGCAGGTTGTGGTAGCATTGGAGCAGCACGCTTAAGTGACATTTAAAAAATTATATTGCCTATCCTCTTTCCTTTTAGTTCTATTTAGTTTTATTATCTTCAATCCTTTTTTTCTCTTTTAAATATTAAAATTGATTTGTTTCATAACTTTTACATCTGTTTAAATTTCATGCAAATGATGTTTTTTTTTACTTTTGGCTCTATACTTTGCACTGGTAATATGGCTGGTTGGGTATTACACTACTTGTCCAATCGAGCTGGAATAAAAATTATTATTGGTACTGTTTACACGCTGTGTAACATTCACCATCTGCCTATGTTTAAAACATCCACATTCCCTTAATTTTTGTTGAAACCTTTATGGATGTCGGTGCGATTTATTTAGCTGAATGAATTCACAATTTATTAGACAACGCCTGAAAATAATTTTCAATTTTTATACTTCTTTTGTACCAGTTAGTTGAATCAACAATATTTTGAGTATGTCTATCAAATAATGGAATGGTGAATGGCAATTTAGGTTTAGAAATCACAGTAGGTTTCTGATCCCACAGAAACACCCCGTGTTTGAGGCGAGTGTCTAAGCTATCACACCATCATAGATATTTAATTAATTTAAATTTGACTTCAGGTTTACAAAAAATCACTGAAAATTTTTACAAAAAAAATCAACATAAAAACTTGTATGAAAACACAGGGGCTGATAATCTGGTGGTGGAATTAATAGAGTAAATGGTTTGTTAATTTTCTAAACTAAAATAGTGTTTAAAAATATCATAAATAACACACAAAACTTATTTTACCTTAACAGACTCTTCTGCTTTGTCGGCTTGTAGTTCTAGGTGTCGACCTATGTGATAAGCTGCTTGAGGTTTCTCTGACAATGCAAGGGCTTCTTCCAAACGGTCTGTGTGGCACAGTACCCTGGCTCTTGATCCCCAGTCTCCAGCTGTTTCGTAATGTTCTAGCGCTGCATCTAATTCTCCTTGGCCTTCCAAATAGTGGGCCCACCACTTGTGCATTTCTGGATTTTTTGACATACTAACTTTATGTTTAAGGACGCCAACTTGTCCCGCCTGTAAAAGCATTCTTGGTGTTTGGGGTACATCGACGCAAGCCCTTTCAAAGCATTCTGAAGCAGCTTCTAACTCTCCAGCATCTCTTTTTGTACAACCAAGCTTATAATGCGCATTTTTTATCAGTAATGCAGCTTCACCTTGCGCTGGTTGTGTGGTAAGTTTTTCAAATCCACCTCGAGTGGCAGCTGTTAGCTTAAATAGCAAATCATAGCGTCCCGCCTCTTCAAATAATTGCTTAGCTTCATCAAGCATGCCTAGGTGTATTGCTAGTATAGCAGTCCTGCAAATGTCATTTAGTTTAGCATCTTCCATGGCCATATGTAGGGCGAGAGCTCCTTTTACATCGTTCATTTTTGCTAAACAAACAGCCGCAACATCTAATCTTTTTTGAGGTACACATGCTTTGGCCAAACCTCTCCAGACTGCATCTCCCGCTCCAGTGTTACCTATAGCTACTACAGCTTGCTCCATTTGACCTATTGTCATATAGTAAAGGTAGTCGAGTAAGTGTGTCCGAGTCGTGAAATCACACTCTTCGGATCCGACAAATTCTCTCAAAGCTGTTTTTATGAGTTTTCCTTCTTTCATAGAGACAACTTGGGGTGCACTCATGGCGCACAAGTTGAAACCTATTTCTACATCCTTCATTTCACCCCAATCTTTATGCTCAATTAAATTTCCACCATGCGAAAACAAACACCTAACAGAGTCATCTGAAGTAGATCGGACATGGCAAGCAAGTAAACGAGGATCCACTAAATCCCAACATATTGTTATCGGTATACAAGGTTCTCCAGCTGCTCCTTTCAAAACAATGTGAGTGAGTGTATCATTTGACGCATCCCAAAGGTATAGTTTTGGATCTGGAACAAGATTAGAAGTAGCGACAGATAAGCATACTAATCGGCCAGCGGTGTTGATGCCTGCATACATTATTTCTCCAAAGTCATCAAATAACTGATAACAGTTTTTCGGAGCAAAAGGTGAGCGAAGACCTTTTTTAGTTATTTCACCAATTTTTATGCAACCATCCATTGTTGCTATGGCGAGATAGCGTTCTGTTCTTGAAATACCTATCGGTTCTCCTTCAGTGTCAGCTGAATGAAGAGCTCCAAGAGTTGTCCCTGTTACAGATTTAGCCTCAATGCGATTTCCAACAATCCCAACTAAAGTTTCATCATGCAGAAGTAGAGTTTCAGTTTGCCATGAGAATTTATGAACAGGTAGAAAGTTGAATGTATCTTTGCCAATTTTTAGGACCTGTAATGAAAAACGGATTAAAAATTATTTGAAAATATTTTTGATAAGATCAGTGTTAAAATTTAAAAAAAGGATAGAACGTTAATTGAAATTATGTTTTACCTGTATTTCTTTGCTGTCAGAAACAGCTAAATAGGTATCACTCAGGCACATTGCTCTTATGCAAATATCTGTTTTAGCAACAGTAACAGTACCTTTCAAGCCTTCTAATGAAACTTGAGAAGGACCTTTCTGTATTCCCCAAACTCTCTGGTTGTATCCCCAGCAGATAGGTTGCTCTCTCAATATAGAGACGCTGGTAATACTGTTTACAGCCAATAATGGATGCATTCCGCCTTGAGACCCCCAGCACACTTGTTTAACACTTCCTTTAACTGCGCAAACATTAACTAAACTCCACTGCCCATGTGGATTCTTCCTCCACACAAAGACTCTTCCCTGATTAGAGCCACAGCAAACAGCGCCAGTCAATGAAGAATATCCCATGCTGGTAAACATTTCAGAGTTGTGTGTCGGAGAGGCTTCTTCGACTGGAAGAACCAAGTTATCGTTAGTTTCGCTATCCCAGATCCTAACAGCAGTATCTCCGGCAAGAATGGCCACAGCAGCACCCCCTGCACTGGTCACACCTAATCCAGTCCTCGTGGCCATTTTGACGTGCACTTTTGTTTCTAGAGTGCCTTTAACTTGCCCTAATGTGAACCTTGTGAGGCTTAATGTTCCGCTGATTTCCCAGGCAACAATGAGATTTCCAGCGGGCGTCATAGTCATAAAACGAACATTGCCAATTGATGGGAGAACTTCGGAGCAGGTGCCGGACTCGTCTATGTAAAGCAGATTTCCGTTTTGTTGAGCGCAGTAGAGCGAGTGATTGTCGCCCGGTCCTCCCGTGATTCTGGGGGCCGTACGGGGTCTCCAGGAGGCTAGGACATCTAGAGCTCCCTCGTCTCCCGCTACGGCTGCTTTTGCAAGACCTCTTAGAACATTTTCGCTAGTGCCTAAACCGACAGGACAGTAGGCTGCGTGAGTCAATGGTTCCTCCAAAGTAAGATGAAATGTTGTCAGCAGTCTCGTTGGAGTCGAGCGCCAGCCGGTGACAGCTCCCGCTGCGTCAGACACGATGAGCCTTCCTCCTCCGGGGCTCCAGGATATCAGCAGGGGAGGAGCGGAGTGCGGCGCCTGCAGGGGCTGCCAGCCGCTTCCCGACCTCCAGACGTGGAGCTGGCCATCCTCCCAGCCTACAGACAGAAGAGGTCTCTGCGGATGCCATGCCAGGGCGCTAGCTTGTTGACCGGCTTGCGCTGTTTCTTCACTCCCTTCTAGTGTAATTCCCTAAAACAGTGGTAAATTCAATTCTCAAAACATGAAAGTAATCACTAGAAAAGGTTAAACATGAAAGGTTTACACTATAAATTGATGACTTGTAAAGGGATTTACAAGACAACAACGAAATAACGAAGTTAAAAAAGAATATATAGGATGAAATTTTAACATATATTCTGCAAGCAAATAATTTGTTTTAAAAACAAATACCTTTGTTAATTGCACTTTCTCAAATGCAAGAACAACTCAATAATAATAAATTACATCGATTAAGATATGCGATTTATATTTTCACAAAATTTTACATTATGTTATCGATTTTTATACAAACATTTTCATCGAAAATTGTGATAAATCCTCCCTTATCTTGACTATAGGACGCAACGGCTAAAAACGATTCTGTTAAATGCCATTCTAATATTGTACTTATAACTCCCGGCTCGGAAAATTTAACTTTATTGTCGAAGTAAAGTGTCATTGTGTAATTATTTCACATGAATTGAAACTCTTTTCGAAGAAACGATAATACGATTTCAAATAAACACGGCAGCCATTTTTAAACAACTTTTGACGTTTAATGTGATTTGGTGCTACAAGTTGCTAAGAGATAAAAGTAGGTACTAAAAAATAAACAGTATTTAGGTACCTACATAGGTTCATGTGAACTTCGAAATGAAAGAGTAACTATTTTATAAAGTTGTGTATTCCACAAAAGGTTAAGCTATATTTTAAGAAAGAACTATTGTTGGCTACAACTAGCACTACGTAAATACATTATTAAATATAATTAGAAACTTACAAACACATCAAAAACTTACAATAATAAACCAATGAAGCTAATTTTTGACATATTTATTTATCGATAAACATTTATTGCATATGTATACATATTTATTATAAGGGTATCTTTATAAAATTAGTTCAGTATTTGAAAATTAACATGGAATGTCCTCTGGTTACGTGAATGTTTATCTAATATAACTCAGTTTGTTCAAAGGTGAAGATTTTTTAATATTTTTAATTTTAAGTAGTTCTATACAAAATAATAATTGAAAAAAAAACTAAAACTACTTAATTATAAATAATTAGGATTACATTTTCTTCATACTTCATTTAAGCTTGCGTTCATTCTTGTTTCTTTTACAACATTTTGTTTTAAAAGTACACAGTTAAAACAAACTTATTTTTTATTGTTTTGTCGGGTAAGCGTATTATTTATTTTTTAAAAAAGGTTGAATGATCAGTTATGAAAATACGTGTTATATTATTTATACAAAACCGAATAGTATATTGTTACATTATACATTAAAATATGTTATATACGAAAGCATTGATCAGAAAAAAAAAGTCGGTAGTTTGAAATGTACTCCGCAGTTTCACAGCTGCGTTAATTATGTTTGTGTGTAGATGGTATAATAATAAATTCATGATAATTATTTTTTTTAAAACATGGTAAAACATATTATAATGTATAATTATAAAAAGGATAATACGGAATACTCGCTTTGTCGTTTTGGAAACTTTTCCAAATACAACAAACTTTGCTGTATTCGAGTAAAAGGTTAAGGGCCAAGGATTATTTTAATCTCCACCTCCTAAACATTGACATCTCAACGACATTAATGCGTTTTACGTCACCCTCACCCCTCAAAGTTATAAGGGTGACAAATTCTCTCAGCACCTACTTATATAAATGTACCTACGTGTGAATGTGTGCAAACGGGTGCGCAATAAAAAAGAAAGCTATAAAAGTAACTACCGACGCGAATTAAAAATAAGGGTTTGCGACAGTTTTATTTGCACGATGGCGAGATTATTTGAAAAAAATCCGAATGTTTTTTATACTTTTTTTTTTTGAAAAATTATTCTTTTAGTTTAAATAAATGCATAAAAAATTAAAACTATTAAAAATACATAGAACTAGAAGTAACACCCGTTAAAATTTTATGATCCGTAGTCTTGTGGTTTGTATACCATGCGTAGGGTTTTGGGTTCAATTCCTGACAAATTCAACATTCAATATTTATTTGAAAATATGCTTTACTACAAATGCACCTAAATCGATCATCTTTCCACTATGTTAGAAATAAAAATTATCGATATACGCCGCGGTTGAAGTATAATGCAGTGCCCTATGATCCATTACACGTGGTTAAGGTCATTATGTTTTTTTATTTTTTTAAATTTTTTTTTTCACCACAACAGGCCAGGAGGCCCAATTACAGGGGTGAATTACATTACAGAACAACCAGGCTTGAGAAAAATCACATTTTTAATTTTTGTGTTCTCACCGGGAATCGAACCCGGAACCTTCCGTGCGTGAGTCAAGCGTCTTGACCACTACACCACGGAGGCTGCCTGCACCTGTTAAGGTATCAACGATCGTTAGTAATATACACGAAGGTAGATCAGTCTTACGCTTCAGGCGCAAATCTAGGGACTATAACATGAATAGGAATGTAATTCCGTAGTTAGTGTCTAGGACTCATTGATCAAAGGTCCGACCGAGGTTCGAACCTCACTCTATCCTAACTTGATTCCCATTTTCTAAAAGTGAGTTATTTATAACTTGCGGAAAATGGCCCCCAAAATAGAAATATTTTGGGTAAATCATAAGAACCCAAAGATTTATTTGTATAAGAACAACTAGGTTTTAAATAAATATTTCACATCGACCTTTCTGGAAATTGAGCCCGAGAGCTTAGGCATGGTAAGTAAATGCGCTAACAGAAGACCACGAGGCGAACTAATCTTTACTCGATTTCCTATTTAAAGGATTTTTATTTGAGAGTAGCCATTGAGCCAAGGATTCAGACACAGAACTAAATTCTTAATTTTGACTGACACAGGATTATTATTTTCACAGACAGGCACCGCGCCGTGGCAACTGTGAAACTGGCGTCGTAGGTTCGATTTTTTCCCAATGAGAACATTCAGTGCCACGAGAATTGCAAAAAAAAAGTTTCTTTACGTCTTACTGGGCTTCCGACCTAGTCTTGGGTTGCTCACATTTTCATTTTTTAGTCGATCCTTCAAAGTAGTAAATGGTATGTTAAATTATTTTGCGGCTTTTCTTTTGGACATGCCTTCTTCAATCGCAGTTTTAGCAGATTGAAGGTCTTTTTCGCTCCAAGCCGGTTTAGCCGTGGTTCTTTGACGATTTCTGGGAATATGTATAAGAAGAAGCAAAATATCACTACAAAGGGTAATGGCGCTCAGATGAGCGGTATAACCCCGAACGGTCGTTTTGTATTCAACTTGAAATTTAAAAACCTTCATATGTAATCGTTTAAAATTGTTTACATTATCATAAAATATAACAGAAAACTTTTATGTAAACTGATATAACTTTTCTGAATACAAAAGTATTCAGAAAAGTTATATCAAGAATCAAATAAGTATTAAAAGTCTGGACTTACCAACAAGAATACCGAACCAAAAATTAAATCAGCGCAGTCGTATACGGAGAAATGTATTTCACGATCGCGTACCATGAGCTGACTGCCTGTACGTATCGCTGCCTATTAGGGACCCCCGCCCCCCGCGCTTCGGGCGACGCACGGTGTTGCTATATTCCATTTTGACAAAGTTACAGGGGTGAGCGCCATTACCCAGTGAGCGCCATTCCCCCTGTCTACCCTACAGCGCGTTCGAGTGTCTAATTAGCCCATGTTAATGTGTTAGTACCTTTTAGTGTACCAAGTAAACATACAAATTTTATTTGTGTTAGTAGGCATACTAGAATATTTTATTTGAAAACGTTCTGTCTCGCACACATAATTAAAGTTTATCAAATGTTTGAATGAACAGAACCTATCCACAAATTAATACCAACATACCGTTGCGATTGCGGGAATTCGAAATTGTGTAAAGAGCAATATGTGACTAATTTAAAAAAAGAGAAAATAACATGTATTTTTTTATTGGCGGCATCTTAGACTTTTGACTCTTGCACGGAAGGTTCCGGGTTCGATTCCCGATGGAAACACAAAAATTAAAGGTATTTTTTCTCAAGCCTGGGTGTTCTGTGCTGTAATTCACCACTGTGATTGGGCCTCATGACCTGTTGTGATGCAAAAAAAAAAAAAAAACTATGGCATTTCTCATTTCCGGAAATATTAAAATGAGTGTGATTTTATTTCCTAACCTTTGTCTATTTAAAAGTAGTGTAAATCTAACTAAAAATATTTACTTTTGACATAAACCCATAACAAATTCAGCCGGCTCCATAGAGCCGTATAGAACGTTTCCATGTATGTATGTACACATGATTGGTTATTCAATAGGATGTTCCTATTATTCTTTCATATCCGTTTTCTGTTCCTGCCCACGACGCGGGCTGAGCGCCGAAGCGGAAATAATCAAAACACAAAAGGTGAACGAAATACCATTTTATTAACTAATTGGCGTTCGGTATATTTTCGGAGAAATAGAAAAAACTCTAAGTGTACATATCTACCTAAATACGTTGAGTTTTGTTGGGGTACAATACTTAATAGACAATAATAGATGATTTGTATTCAATAATAGATTCTATTCAATAATTATAAATTAGTATATTATGTGAATGAATAATGTGAAATGTAAGTAGTTAATTACCTAGGGACGATATATTATGTGGTTAGGCACTATGTACTAGAAGCGCAGCGTTCATCTGTGTTTTTGGAATAGAGTTGCGTTCATCCCTGTTTTAGGAATGGAATTGCATTCACCCGTGTTTTGGGAATGGATTTGCATTCGCCCGTCGTTTTGGAAATAGACTTGTGTTTATCCTCGTTTTGGGAATGGAAGTGCGTCTGCCCGTGTTTTAGGAAAAGAGTTGCGTTCACCCCCGTTTTGGAAATAGAGTTGCGTTCATCCCCGTTTTGGGAATGGAGTTGCCACCTCCAGTGTTTTGGCAATGGAGTTGCGTTTTACGTGTCAACAAAACAAATCTAGATTTACTAGATTTACTCGTTACTTCAAGTAAAGAAAGGTGATGTAGAGTTATTGCATCGTGGAACGTAAAAGGAACACAACATTTTGATGAACTGCTTTAAAAAAAAAAAACTGATACAGAAAAATAAAGTCACCTGCAGTACCGCTGTCATAATAATTCATCATCATCCTTTCCCTTTACGCCCCCAGTGGTGCACAGGGCATTGCTTTGGAACATTAAATGCAGGGTATCTCGGTTATCTGTTATGTGAAGGTAAAGTGATCAATCTTACGAGTCCAGAAACGCAAGAACAATAAAGTATTGCAGTTTAGAACCATCTTGAAACCAATATTTCACGTCCGCCCTACCAGGAATCGAACCCAGAATCTTAAGCGTGGTAAGTGTATGCGTCAACTGCACGAGCCAGACTAATCTCTACTCGATTTACTATTTTGGGATTTTTATCTGAGAGTAGACATTTCATTTGGTCCTATTTCACGAAAATAAATGTATTCAATCGTATAAAAAAAAGAAATCTCATACAAAAAGACGTTCGAGTTTGCTTAAATTTTAGGTGATTAAAATAATTGTATCACTATTAATGAATAATAAAAGAAAACAATAGCGATCAATGAAAACAAGGAGAAGTAGCAACAAGAATTGAAGGTGATTAATACGGTAAACAAGATTTTACCCAAAACACAATGTTTCCATGTATTTTTGAGCGATTTATTTCGAGTATCTGCCAAAGCCAATGTTGAACCTGTCGGTACATCACACTTGACGTCTGACGCGCAAATTAATAATGCTTTGAATTTTGCCTTTGTTCTATCATTTATAAAAAAGTCGTCGGCAGCAAAAAGTGCACGGGCGTGAATAAAACGATCAATCATTGTGGCAATTAATAACAAAACGAAATATTACTCTACTGGAGGAGTGTTGTCAATATTGGGAAACGCTATTCGAACGAAATCTTCGTTCCGACTTGGTTAACTTTTATGTAAACTTTTTGAGCACATTCGTTTTTGCGCATATTTTGTAGTTTACAAGGCATCAGGTTTTCGCTGTCCATCACAGATGTAAATCTCGTCGATTACCATCTTATACCTCGTCCACTAATCCACATTACGAATAGCGTAATTTTCATTCTTTTATTTCAAGTTTCTTTCTGACAAACAAAACAAAATAATCTCCCAATAATGAAAGTAACGTATGTAATTTCGCATCCACGAAATAAAGATCATTAAGAGTATTAAGAGTACTCCCTGTATATTTCTAAAAATGTTCAATTACAGGATACCAACTAAGATACTTAAAATTTTCACACAAATATACACATTTTTTAAGTTTGGTAGGTGATATTTTTTATATAATGATGAAGTTCGCTGATTTAAAAAATCCATATATTTGTTAATAGATTATTAAACTAAGCCAAATTTTTTTATGTATATAATATATATTAGCGCTTCGATTTTTTAAAGTTTTGTAATTTTGAAATTACTCCGCCCGCGACGTAGTTCACGTCGGTAAGTTCTCCTGATTAGTAAAACCTTATCTTACAAAACCATAAGATGATCATTCGCATTCTTATCAAAAAGGCGAAGTCACAAAATTAAATTTTACGTAAGGTAGTAAAAAATATTAAATAGGAAAAAATATTTATGTAGAACACAAATGATCAAAATTCAAACTGAAGGTTAAGACATATGTAATTCATAAATGAGATGTATTTACATTGTTATTATTACAACACATATAAGAATATTTTTATGTATGCCTTAATTCAAGATTCAAAATATTATTAAAAAATATCTTAAAAGTCACTAATTACTAATGTATGGAGATTATACCTATCTACGCCGTCTCTATTGTAGGACAGCACGTCCAAAGGAAGATACTGAAAAACTTTATTTAAAAATTACAAATGTTGATCGATTTTTTGCAATTATATTCATTGCCCGTTTTAATAATTACAAAATATGTTTTCTGTAATACAATGTTTCATTAAAAAAGACACAGAGAAACACATAAGTAAAAAAAAAACTATAATATTATGCCATAAAAAGTCAAATGATATCAAGTTTCTTGGTATCTATTATCCTAGATAGTAAAATGAAATGGAAATCACAAATAAACGCTATGGTAAAAAGAGTTAGAAAACTTATTTACGTATTTGTTAGACTAAGAAACATTCTCTCTCAAAAAAAAAAGAAAACTGTTTACTACGCAATAATACTCTCTATTCTGCAGCATGGAGTCATAGGCAGGAGAGAAGCAAACAAGAGAAATTTATGTCTATTTTTGATTGCCCAAAAACAATCGCCAAAGTTATTTTCAAAAATAAATTACAACAGCGATAGAGAACATTTTAGAGAAGGGGATATTGAAGTCTAGGCATTTACAGGGCTTATACCTGTCGTTGGATGGTTTAAGTGGCCACTTTACACACTGTGTAACATTCACCATTTTGCCTATGTTTGAACATCCATATTTCTTCAGTTCTTCCATCTGTTGATGTTAGTGAAGTTAAAGAGCTGAAACCTTTGTTGTTGTGAAAGGATTCATTTGATCGGATTATTTCACATACTAGGCAACGCCTGAAAACAATTAAAAAAAAAAAAAAACTTCTTCTTGGACCAGTTGGTTTTATAACAATATTTTAAGAATTCCATATTCCCTTCTCTAAAATGTTCTCTATCTCTGTTGTAATTTGTTAATCTTAATGACTCCCTAGGAGGTGAAATTCAGTATTTTGTCTTTAAACATTTGGACAAATTTAAAATATTGTTATCTTAAAATAGCCTAGAACTTAACCGTCAAATTCAGCTTTTAAAGAACTAGATGTAACCTCAATGATAGATGACATCTTTACAAAAGCGTATTTAATACATACAAACTTTCAATGACAAAACACCCAATCATTTACAAAATTCGCGAAACACTAGAATTTAATTTTATATAGGTAGATACAATACAACTGGAGCTTAAAATCATTTTACATATGTTGCGAAAAATACTTTAATAATCTTCCAGAAATCTTAAAATCAATATCAAATATTAAAATATTCAATCTAAATTAAAAAAGACACAAGACCCTCCCTATACTGAACCGCAGACAGTATAAAATTATGTATCTTTTAGAATATAAGGAACCGTTTTGAGGAATAATTTTATAAAGTGAAAATGAAATATATTGAAAAAATATTATTAAAATACATAAAAATCATGTAAAACGCACTTTATATCTAAACACGAGTTTTTACTCTAGTTTAGCTGTAGAAACGTTATTATTAGTTATTCACGTATAAAATATTTGTAATTTTATGCTTATTTTGTGAACAATTTTTTTAAGCAATTTTTCTGGCAAAATTACTGTATTTTCCAAATAGGTAGGTATTTAACACGCTTGTATTAGTTTTTCAAAGAAAATAAGGATCTTAACTACATTTCCATACTACGTGAATTCCTGCAACTGAGTATCTGCTTACAAAATATGAACCGTTTCATATTTAAGGGAAACTTGGGCATTCCTTGTTCGCTCAGTACTTAAAGTCACCATGTTTCATTCTTGGAAACCATTTTGAAAAAATATGTTAACTCGAAGCTGCTGCAGAACATGGTAAAGTAAGGTTTAAATCTCTACTTTATTATATGGGGCGTGAGGTTATATTACCTTACGATTACTACGGGAGATTTGTTAGTACTTTGAAGGTTTAATGGCTCGAAAGATAAAGGGTAAAAATCTACATGATTTTAGATTATTTCACACAGCATTTTTAGATTATTTCTCACAGCCGAATATATAAAGCTTTAATGTAGTACTCCAACCCCCATCACATGATAATGTTTCTAAAACATTTTTGATAAAGGTTAACTACAAAAAAACCTTGATATGATTTAAATAATTTATTGTCAATTCTTGATGGAAATCCATTATAATGATGTAATAACTTATATTTACATATAAGTTACTAATTAAAAGTACTTTGTATACTTTTACTTATTTGTTCGACTAATTAGCGCTTTCACCCTGTAATGTATAGTGTAAGGATAATTAATTTAAAACTAAAAATTATCTTAAGTGTAGGTACATTTACCAGTCTGAAGATGCCCATTAGAGAGTGAAAGCGCTAATTGGTCAAACAAATAAGTGGAAGTGTATAAATTATTTTAAATTAGTAACTTATATGTAAATAAAAGTTATTACATCATTACAAATAAACCTATCTACATAATACAGGCCCATAAACACCCTTCCAAAATATGAACAATTATTGGAATATATTGTAAAGAATGAGTTAGTTAATTTTTTGGAACAATGGGAAGTATTATGCAAAGAACAATGTGGATTTCGAACCAATCAATCTTGTGAAATGGCTATTAACTTGGTTTTAGAAGATTGGAAAGAGGAAACCGATAAGAACATGTTCGTAATTGCAGTTTTTTTGGATTTTAAAAGAGCCTTCGAAACAATAGACCGAGAAATAATTATTAAAAAATTGAAAAAAATAGGAATAAAAGGAAAAACTATAAAATGGTTTGAAGAGTACCTTGGTGATAGATACCAAATAACGAAGGTGAATGATGAAATTTCCGAGCCCCTCAAAATTTCATTGGGAGTACCACAAGGATCGGTTCTCGGACCGGTTTTGTTTATTATATACATAAATGATATTGTCGAAACATTAAAATATTCAAAAATAAGACTCTTTGCAGACGATGCCTTAATATATATATCGGGAGAAAATTATAAAACAATTATGGACAGACTAAATCATGATCTTAATAGTGTATCACTGTGGCTAAAAATTAATAAATTAAAATTAAATGTTAACAAAACTAAATATATGAATATAGGAAACAAAAGAATAGAAATTACACCATCAATTGTAATAGAAAATGAAAAACTTAATGAAGTCACTGAAATTAAATATTTAGGTGTAATGTTGGATTCAAAACTTACATTTCACCAAAACGCTAAGATGGTAATAAATAAGATTGCAAAAAAAATATCAATTTTGGGAAGGATCAGAAGATTTATTGATAAGGACTCCTGCAAAACTATTTACAAAGCAATTATTGAACCACACGTTAACTACTGTAGTAGCATTTTATTTTTATCAAACAAAGAAAACATAGATAAATTAACTGTATTACAAAATAAAGCCTTTAGAATCATTTTGAAAAAAAACAGATATACGAGGGTAAAGTCGATGGTAAATGAAATGAAATTATTAACATATAAACAAAGAATATTTTACAATACAATGATATTTGTTCATAAAATTATAAACTCTAATAAAAAAACAGAATTTTGGAAAAAAATTGATCGGAACCAGCATGAACACGATCACAATACTAGAGAAAAGAACAAAATTAGACTTCCATTTAGGAAAAAGGCAAAGTCACAAAATTCAATTTTATTTAAAGCAATTAAAAAGTATTACGAAATGGAAAAAAATATTTATGAAGAAAAAAACATATCAAAATTTAAAATAATGGTCAAGACATATGTGATAAACAATTTATAAATTAAATATATTTGTAATGTTATTATTAGAACACACATAACAATATGTATGATATGTGTGCCCTACTTTAAGATTTAAATAAAAAAAAAAAAAAAAAATATAAACCAAAATTCATGCATCAGAAAAATAGCAGTTGAGTGCAAAAATGAGGAAGTTCAGTGCTACAGGAAATTGGATTAGTTTAATATTCTATGAACAATAAAAAAAATAAAAAAAATACACTGAACTTCCTTATTTACATATTTGTATCCAATTTCCCGTAGGGCTGAAGTTCCTCATCGTACGGCGAAGTTTCTTTAAAAAATATGATTTTAATAAAAACGAACTATTTTGAACGACGTCACAAGTTCTTCCGAATCAACCAAGGATAGAGTATTAGAATAGAATAGAATATTGGCAGGGATTTCTGGTTTGCGGGAAGCCAATTTACCAATAAGCAGAACTCACTGAAGAGAACTTGTTACGTCTCTTTTGGTAAATATCGGTTTATAGCGACGGGTCTAGTACCCCTTGATACGCATTAAAAGTGTCAAAAAAAATATTCCACCAAGAAATTTTTCCTTTAATTACGATTTATTTAAATTTTTCATTGTTCCAAGGTTAGCTTCTTTTTTTCTTAAAAGCCTATTTAAAACATGAGAAAGAAACAAGTCAATTTTGAAGTTCGAGTTAAATTCCGATTGTAACTGTTAGTTTTGAAAACGACCGCCTAGATGCACAGATAATGTGTCTAGATTCTACCCTATTAACATATAAGAGTCAAAATTTTGCCACTATGAAAAATAAATTCAGTTTATAATTTTTCTAATCTGTTTTACTATCTTCCTGAGTATACGTATCGAGACGTTAAAAGAGCCGGCTTTGTAATCGCTCGGTAGATAAATACAGACGATCGTTAAGCATTGCGTCTTAGTAATTGTCAAAAGTCATATGAAAATCATATTCAACCGAGCATTTTTTACTTGAATTAGGATTATTGGAGTTTATAATCGCTTGGAAGTGGGCACTTTCTATCACAGAAGTCTATTTAAAATATAAATCAGAACTATTTTAATTATAATTAAGTAAGAAACGCGGACTAAATTTTCGGGGTAATTGATTGGTTGGACTCGATCATATGACGTCGAGATGACAAGTCGATAGAACATACCGAAGTTGATAGAGATAGTACAGAAGTTAAGTGTACCGTCTCGATATGTACAGATGAAGATAGCGTTCATAATCGCGGCACTGGTTCTTTTTTTTTGACAAACTCTCCTTACGTGCCCTCAATAAACTTAATTTCGATAGCTATTTTTATTTCATTCAATTTTTCATAAGCTTTTCACAATAGTTCATTGTTATTTTTCTCGTTTCTGCAAATAATTTCTAGAAAAACATCTTTAGAAAAATATTACAAATAAACTACCAATACAACTGGGTTTATGATATTCGTACAAAAACCAAACAAGAGTAATATATGTAACTATAAGTAGTAAGTATGTTACGGAAATTCCGTTTTGATTTAGTTTTTTATAAATGTATTGCATATACCCAAAAACATATTTATTAACAGGGTATTTATATTACATTGGCAAGTTAGAGCATTTGAACGTGAATATGGAGTGTCCTTAAGCTGAAGTGCTATTCTGTATCTTCTCTACCCCCTAGAGAGTGATTAATTTGGGTATTTTTATTTTTAGACTCAACGATGATTGAACATCAAACACTATGATTTCCATTTAGAATATTATTGCGACCTTAATCATTACCCAAAACACCCAATAAGGTTGAATTGACCGAACCGTATCAGGTTTTTTTCCGTTTTTTAGACAGTTTTAAACATCATTTGACGGTTCATCATCATTATGACCATTATATGCAGCTAAGTGTGGTCGCACGCCAAAAATTTAAATCTCCAAATTAACCACTCTCTAGGGGACGGAAAATATTAAAAATACTGTCTGATTAGGTTAGTCTCCATGTAACGACGTGGAATTTTTAAAATCTTTATAAATCAATAATCTTCTTCTAGGTATAGCGCTTTTTATAATTTATAATCATTACAACTTAATTAATTTTAGACGCTTTTTAAAACAATCATTTGAAATGAACTAATATAAAACTTTTAATATACCATAAGGACATTTTCTCGTGAATATAAATTCTAACAAAGTATTTATTTGATTAATTGGCGCATTTATTCCTTATCGCACAATTTCAGGCATACACATATTAAAACAAAGTTACGAAGGATGTTTTATATTTGAAATGTCCAAGAAAACCACGCTTTGCCGCGCGTCTTATGTTAAAAATTAGCTTTGCAAAGTACGATTCTCCTTAAGTTCCCCGATAAATGTTATTATTAAGACCGTACCCGATACGATTGTTTAAAATTCAGTTTTCACTACGTTTTCAGATAAAGCATTGGAACTTTCTCGGATTATTCAGTCTGTTTTCTTGCTTTGTACTCTGAATTAAAAAGGGGAAATGCAAATTTCCTTAGGAGACCATTTACAGTAGCGTTACATCCGTATAGCCTGACTAGCGATAGGTTCGTTGAGAGAAGGCAGTAAATTTAGTACCCAGGAGGTAGAGCCTGTGTCGGGATCGAAAAACAGAAAAAGCAAAGATAGGAAAAATTTCGACAGGTTTCCAGATAACGAATAAGGACAATTACAAGGACAAAAAAAACCGACTGGAGCGACATCTGTGACTAAATGCTCATTATTTATTTTATTTATTTATTTTTGCACCACAACAGGCCAGGAGGCCCAATTACAGTGGTGAATTACATCACAGAACACCCAGGCTTGAGAAAAATCACATTTTAATTTTTGTGTTCTCACCGGGAATCGAACCCGGAACCTTTCATGTGTAAGTCAAGCGTCTTGACCACTACACCACGGAGGCTGCCAATTAATCGAATATAATATTTGAACTGCATTTTTAGTTGCAAAAAATAAGATAAGTTTATTAATGAATTCAAATAGCGTCACTGAACTATTGTAATTAGTAATTTCCCTCACGTCCATAATACATCTTTTTATTTATATTTTTTTATTATTTGATTCCCTGAGCTTCTGCGGCAAGCCTTTGAAGGCTCTTGGTCCTATGAACAGGTGACTTCGTTGTCTGTACACCACACCGTTAGGATTTTAGGTATTGTATAAGTACTTTACCTGAAGACCTGGTTTTTGTTTGCGTATATATATGCTTTTTAGTATTATTTAGGATTGGAAACAGAGTGATTTTTATAAACGTTTTTCATATGCTCATTACGTTGAACCTTATTAATACTACCTCTTCTGTAAGTGTACGGATGGGCACTTTCAAGAAGAGTTTTGAATTGGCTCTATTTCTAATATTCAGTGGATGAAGTGCTGTTTTGCTTGCTGCTTTCGATGCTATGATGTTTATCATCGTCATTTTCCTATTTGCACCAAGTGCAGTGGCGCAAAAGACATAGTATCGGTACACCAAATGCCACGTATCTTAATTATCTGTTACATGAAAGTAAATTGATTATAATTACGCTTCAGTTACTTGTCAAGGTACAATAAAACATCGAAGTGTGGTACCTTTAAAACCAATATTTCACGTCCATCCTGCGAGGAATGACACCCGAGACCTCAAGCATGATAGCCAAATGCACCACGTACGACACTACAAGACAAACTTATTATCTACATTCGATATCTTTTTTTAGGATTTTTACCCGAGAGTAACCACCGAGAAGAAAACAATCGTACGAGTTTCAGGTTATATTTCAGGAACATAATCTCATTCTTCATCCGCTCGTACACGCAGAAAAAGAAGAACCAAGTTGGAATCCCAAATCGACAAATTAAAATCGCATTCCACAGCTTGATTTATACATACATATTTTTTTTAATTTTGTCGCTTGATGATGTACGTTTTCAAAATTATTCGTAAGTATCAAACGCAAATATTTTTATTTTAAAATCAGTTTATTTTTTATTAACCAGATTTAAACCGATTTTTTACACCCTGACACTCCAGGAAACTCAATAACAGTGGACAATTACAGCACAGAACACCCTGGCTTGAGAAAAAAAATATTTATTTTTTGTGTTCCCATCGGGATTTGAACCCGGAACTTTCTGTGCAAGAGTCAAAAGTCTAAGATGCCGCTAATAAAAAAATACGTATTATTTTCTCTTTTTAAAAATTGATTACATATTGCTCGTTACAACATTTCAAATCCCCGCAATCGCAACGGTACGTTGGTATTAATTTGTAGATAGGTTCACTCCATTCAAACATTTGATACACTTTGCTAATGCGTGCGAGGCAGAACGTTTTCAAACAAAATATTCTAAAGGCTGTCTCAAAACCTACTTGAATTTTAATTTATTATTAAAACACGTGCCGCAGTTGAATTTTGATGGTGTTTTCTTTTCAATGTAAAATATGGACTCGGAGGTTACGTGTGGAACACACCATCCGACAAATGCCCGCCTTGGCTTTGTTGGCAAACGTTCACCCTTCACACCACAACAGGCCAGGAAACCCAATTACAGTTATAAATTACAGCACAGAACATCCAGACTTGAGAAAAATCACACAAATTTTTAATGTGATTCTCTTCCGTGCGTGAGTCAAAAAGTATCACTGTTTTTTGTTGTTGTTACCATTATTTACCTACCTACTAATAAATAGCGTTTTCCTTTATAAGACGCATGTCTGCGCGTAAACATCAGTAGATGAGATTGTTCGAAATTTATTATTACACAACAAAATGGAAGCGAATTATTTAAGTAATTATTGTACTTACTGGCATCCAAATTGCAAAGGCCATATAACCAGTGCAGCGCAGTGTGTCGAGTGAAAATGTATCTTTTAACAAGTGAAAGCGTGTTGAAATGTTTGTGAATTAGTGTGACATAAACGAACTTATATTTACTTACATCTGGAACTGACGCCATATTCTTTCGCCAGATTATATTTTATGGAAGATGTCAGAAGACAATTACAGGTTAGTGAAGTTTGCTTATCTGTCACACATATGTACGCAACCACTTCGATTATCTTAATTATTAATTATTTATCAATTATTCTGCAACTCCGTCAATAGTTTGACTGAAATTTCTTAATGATAAGGGCCTAACAATAATATTAATTTACTCGCTAACCCACGGCTCATATATCCAGATAATAGTATTAATCAGAGTTCCGATATATTACATGGAAATAACTTTGTTTTTTTATTTATATATATTCCAAAAAAACAAAGATAATAATGTTCCACAAAGTGAGTGCTTCAAATATTAAAAATATTACTCAGAGTTGATCATTTTTCCTTCAATAATAATAATAATAATAACCATAATCTAAATAAATGACTCGACTGTTTGTGTTTTCTTAACTTTTTTAAAAATTTACTATTTTCATTTTTTAAAATTATTTTTTATTATTATTCATTTTTTTTTGTTTTTGGTAAGGCCGTAAGAAATTACTAGTGACAATAAGTCCGCCAATTAACCACGTATACCTTTATTTTGTTTTCGTATTTATCACATTGTATATTATGGTTTCTAAAAATTTATTATTATTATTAATACAGGATATCACAACCCTCTATCTCGCGTAAGTAGAAAGTAGGTATCACAAGTTTCACAAATACACTGCGAGAAACATTGATATATTGGAGACTCGTTAAGTATTTTTAAAATGAGGAATTTCTTATTATCACTCTAGATATTTTCCCTGCCTTTTACTTAATTTAAGCTTATAGTTTTAAGTTTCTTTCTCAGTGCTATGTTTTATTTTGTAACTCGCATGCTGTGGACAGTTATAAAATATACTGATCCAGTTATATTTTGTTTTGCACGCGTCTATGCAAGTGTTGCTATTAGTTTGTTATAGTTACAAAAAAAAAATACAAAATTCGCCATATATAAGCTAAATTCTTCTGGCTTTCTACAGGTTTTATTACTTTACTTGAAATATTAACTAATTTTTAAAAATAATGTAATCATTTTTGTAAAAAGTATTCATGTTATTTACATAAACGGCATAAATTGTCTTTACATGTTCATTGAACGTAATGTAATGTAATTGTAGACGAATAACTAAAACTTGTAAAAAATTGTAGTCAACATGGACATAATACGAGAATATCAGACAAATACCATATACCACTTTCTAAAACAAGACAAGGACAATCAAGACTAATAAACCAGGGACTGAAATTATACAATAAACTACCAGACAAAACTAAACAAAAGACCCAGACAAACTTTTCAAAAGATGTAAAAAATATTATTTTGAACAACAGAGTATAAATGAAAAATGTATATATTATTTTATGTAAAATGAATGTAATAATCCGTAAGGGTTTATAAATAAATTTTCCAATAATAAAAATAATTAAAAAAAACATTTAAAAAAAACATTATGAAAATAATAAAATTGAATAACTATAGCAATAGTTAATACACAAAGTCTCTAAATACATTTAAAAAAAAGTACGTGAAAATAAATATAAAAAGCATAAAACATTTTCAAACGTAGAGAAAAGTTTGAGAATTATATTGCGAGTAAAAAGTTAAATCAAATTAGATTTATAACAAGCGAGTTCAGAACCAAATTTTACCTAGTAATTTCGACGTTTAACTCTTTAAGCCCAATGGCTAAAAAACACGTGCGTGGCGGTGTTGGGTTAAATTAGACCAAGTTTTAAATGTCGTCTTTTAGTCATTTTTGTCGGTTATATTATAATATTATATCATCACAATATGCTCTGAATCATGAGAAGACGTATGGGAAAGTTTTGTGTTTAATTTTTCATGTTTTTTTTAGGACAATTAATATAGCGCCATTTTTGTAAAAATCACCTCAAGGGCACTGTAGTGAAAGAAAATGACGTATTAAAATGATTATTCACATAGTCGATAATAAACAATACTACTTGGGCTAAGCGGACCCAACTCCGCTAGGTATAAGTTAAACTTATTATAGTGACATCGCGTTGTGTGCGAAAAAAATGCGGACAAAAATTTACCTACCCAGTAGGCACCTACGTCATTTTTACTTATTAAAATCTTAATTATGTTGCCAAGTCTAGTCAGAGAAAGCGGTGACGAACCAATTACAAATTAATGGAGATATCAACAATATTTTGAGTTTGCCCAAATTTTTGTAGACAAGGACTGGATTCAACTCCCTGAGGAGCTGTTTATATTAACATATTACAACAGAGATGAAGAACATTTAAGAGAAGGTAATATAGAAGTCCATGCATCTACAGAGCTTAAGTCCTGTCAATGGCTGGTTTAAGTGGCCACTTTACACACTGTGTAACATTCACTATTGCCCATATTTTAACATCTATATTCCTTCAATTCTTTCATCTGTTGATGTTTGTGAAGTTAAAGAGCTGAAACCCTATATTTATGCGGGTGAGATTCGTCTAATTGAATTATTTCACCTACATACTAGGCAACGCCTGGAAATGTTATTTTTTCAATTACTATACTTCTTCATGGACCAGGTGGATTATGCCTGGACTTCTTTATTACCTTCTCTTAAATGTTCTTCATCTCTTTTGTAATATGTTAATGGAGATATGGTATTATAGAATTGTAGTTAACAGACAAAAATATTTCTATCTAAATTTGTTGCACCTGTGAAGGGAAAACATTTTCGGTAAAGCAATATGGAAGTCTAGGCATTTACAGGGCTCATGACCCGTCATTAGCTGGTTTCAGTAACCACTTTATTCCATTCTCAAAAATGTTTTAATAACTCCCTACGGAAGGAATCCAGTCTGCTTTCAAACATTTGGACATACTCAAAGCATTGTTACAAAAATACTATTCACTAAACATTCTTATTCTACAGAATATAAGGCAATGGCATAATAATAAAAACGAACATATTATTTTCTAATGTAAAACTATTGCATTCTGTAATAATAGACCTTCTTACAATAAAGCAACAAATAAAATGTTACATTGCAATTTTCATTCATAAAATAATAAAGTGGTTTGGTAAAATAAAAATGTAATCAAATTCAATCAACAATGCCATACAACTCGAACTAAAATATAAGATTACCCAAGCGCTATGAGGATAAAAACGATCCCATAAACTTACTGTTTGAAATCGTACCTGAAAAAATAAAACAAATGTGAAGTCCAAATGTTTTAAGTCAATTTAAAGTATTTACATTTATTTCAACAGAGAGGGAAAATATTTTTGAGATGGGAATATGGAAGTCTAGGCATTTACAGGGCTTATGACCTGTCATTAACTGTTTTTTTTTAATTATAATTTTTTATTTTTTTGAGTTATTAGAAACTCATTTGGGACCGTAAATGAGAAAAAAAAAATTTTTTGACAATACATAACATCATACAAATTAATACATCCGAAATAAAAAGAAAACATTATTGTACAAGAAACATAAAACATTATCTTATATAAACTACATTAATAATTATCAATATCAAAAAGATTTAAGAAATATTTTTTAATTGCGACACTTCTGGATTTTTTATTGAGTTTTTCGTGTCTTAGCTCATCAGGCAGTTTATTATTTAAGTGGCCACTTTACACACTGTGTAACTAATTATGGATAACTTATATAGCGCCATTTTCGTAATAAAATATCTCAAGGGCGCTTTACATTGTGATTCTATTGTTAAGTTAATTTAATTGAAGCTTTTAAATTTGTAATTTAATTAAAATAATTTCTTTAATAATTTTTATTAATAATTTTTAATTAAAACATTCACCATTTTGCCCATGTTTGAACATCCACATTTCATCAACTCTTCCATCTGTTGACTTTTGTGAAGTAAAAGAGCTGAAACCTTTATCACGTGGGTGAGATTCATCCGGCTGAACTAAATCACCTACTAGGCAACTCCTGAAAACAATTTTCCAAATTTTATACTTCTTCTTTTACCAGGTAGTTATTCAACAATGTTTGAGTATGTCCAAATGCTTGCAAACTGACTGGATTTCCTCCCTAGGGAGTTATTCATGTTAAAATTTATTTTAACAGAGAGGAAAAACATTTTTGAAAAGGGAATATGGAAGTCTAGGCATTTAGAGGGCTTATGACCTGTCATTAGCTGGTTTAAGTGGCCACTTTACACACTGTGTAACATTTACCATTCTGCCCATGTTTGAACATCAATGAACAATGGTCATAAGCTCTGTAAATGCCTAGACTTCCATATCCCATTCTCAAAAATGTTTTCCCTCTCTGTTAAAATAAATTTAAATATGAATAACTCCCTAGGGAAAAAAACCAGCCGGTCTGCAAGCATTTGGTCTTACTCAAACATTGTTCAATTTAAAATAAATTAATATTGATTAATAACATTGATATTAAATAGGATTTTTACGTTTATAGCGTTTTTAAGATGTTTTCAATAAATAAATTCAAATGTTTCTATTACCTACCAAGACTAACATGAAAAAATAAAATTACTAAATTAATATAATCAAGAAAAGAAAGCTAGAGTGCTTAGGACATTTTATGCGGGGAGGAAGTACGAAATAGTCCGTATCAAGGATAAGTCGGAGGAAAATGCAGTGTAAGAAGAAGACGTATCTCCTGGCTTAAATACTGTGAGTGAAAAAGGAGAGCCTTTTCACTGTAGGCTCTAAATCCCCTTTCTTCATCTTTTTTTGTGGCTTTTTTCACCGCTACTGGGGTGTTCTCTAGCCAGTGTCGTATTTTTTGGTAAGTGTTTTTTAGTGTATAGATATTTTCACATTAATGGTAGTAAGTTGTACAACATCTTTATATATATAATTCTTCTGTACGCGTGTATGTCCCCGAACTCTTAAACGGCGGGACCGATTTTGGTAAATTTTTTTGTGTGTGTTTGAGTGGGTTCCTGAATGGTTAAGATTCACAATTGGACCCGGCCGGTGGCTGATGTTAAAGATTTTTTTATTTTGCTTTGGGAAACAGCAAATCACACAACGACAAAATGAAAAGATTGAAATGTCGAACTCAATGTCGAATGTCACTTAGTATATAGTTTATCAAAAATTTGAAAATGGAAAAAACGTTTGCTGAACCAACTAATAGCGGGCAAGCCAACGTTTGGGCAGGACAACGTTTGTCGGGTCCGCTAGTTATATGTATATTTACAAGTATGCTAGAATCTAATATTACAATATCTACCACATAAAACTTCATTACTGAGAAGCCAGATAGAGTACAACTTTACAATATGGACTCCTTACCACAATTGTCACCAAAATGAGCTAAAAAGAGTTCAAAAATCTTGGAATTAGTCATGAACTTTTAAATTGCGATTTTTTTTACGGCATTTAATTTGTTAAAACTTAACGATAGAAGCATAATCAGAGACCTATTGAATTTATTCTAAGTTGTATATTCAATATGAGATTGTCTAGAACTGTTATCTCTCATCAACTTCAGGGTGCCTGAAAGAATGACTAGACAGGTGCCACTGATTTGTAGCAACAATTCACGGACAGTCTATACTTGTAATGCCGTACTAAACAGACTCTATGAACGCATTTTCGTCGTGAGTGAGTAGTGATAAGTAAATGCAAAATTATTTTTTCATTTTATTTTAAATTTACTAATGTAAATATGTACAAACATTTTATTTATGGTTTTCCAAAATACTATTCTTGTATAATATAACTTTATTTATGATACATTACGTATATTGTTATAAGTTCGAAATTATTTTCAGTCTAGTATTAAATATCTATTATATTATAACCGTATTATTGTATATGTGACTAGATTTCAATAAATAAAAAAATAAAATAAAAGAAACTCGGCAATAGTTATTCCCACGTATCGGATATATTTAATCTAGAATATTGTTCCTATAGAACAAACCTTTTGGTATTTTTATAAGATGATGAAGAGTAATTAAACTTTTAGTATAATTATTATAATAACTGTTGTTTTACGACAAGAAACAGATCAGAGGCCAGAAATTAAAGTTGATGGTCAAATACTGCAAGTCTGTTCAAAGTTTTGTTACCTCGGTTCAACAGTGTCTGGAGACTGTTCGTTAGACCAGGAGATCAACTGTAGAATAGGAAAAGCAGCTACCACATTTGGAAAGCGCCAAGACAGAGTTTGGAAAAAATATTAACTTACCATATTTACCAAAGTACAAGTTTATCAAGCCTGTGTACTCAGCGCGCTCCTATACAGCGGGGAAACCTGGCCAACTTACAGACACCAAGAAAGGAAAATCAACGCTTTTCTCCGATATATACGGCATATTCTTGGCGTGACGTGGCGGAACAAAGTGACAAATGCAGATATACTAACCCGTACTCAGATGTCTTCGGCGATGGCGATCTTAAAAGAAAGACGCCAGTGATGGCTCGGTCACGTAAGTCGTATGGAGGATGGCCGAATACTGAAATACATTATTTATGGAGAGCTTTGTGATGCTAAAAGATCCCATGGTGGTCAGCGATTGCGATTTAAAGATGTCTGTAAACGTGACATGAAGACTTTTTGCATTGACGCCGATCTTTGGGAAGATCTCGCCAGGGATAGAGATGTGTGGAGAGGAGCCGCAAATGAGGGAAAAGCGGCACACGACGACCTCAGGCTGGAAAATCTGATGCTTAAAAGACTGCGAGGAAGGCAGCTACCTACTGGAGCCCCCCCCACAACTTGGAAGTGTGAGAAATGTGGCCGACTGTGCTGGTCCTATATAGGACTATACAGTCACCGAAAAAGCTGTTTTTCCCAGTCTTCAAATTAAGTTTACATCACCATCGTCTTTTGAAGACGGACGGTTGGCATATAGATAGAGATATATGAAAGAGTAACTTTATGATTTTCTTGTTATATTAATTCTTTAAAATATTTTAGTATTTAATTTGATTTTTAAATTGTTTTGAACATCTACTGAATGTTTTTTTTTTTCTAAACCTTTGGTAAAAATATATGAACGTTTTTAAAAAATACTTAACCTAAATATGTTCATATTATATTTTGTAAAAGGCAATTTTGCCGTGTATGTTAATTGAATAAAATAAAATATGTAAGTACTCGTCCGAGTTAATTCATATATACACAAAAATGTATGTTCCTACCGCTGATGTATGATTAAATACAGATGATGCTTCGTAGAACAAAGGGTTGAAATTATGTTCTAAAAATTAGCGCTGTCGCGTCATACCGCATCAACATTGCCGTGAAAAACAAGTAATATAGTAAAAAAGACTTATTTTCCATGCCAGTTTACATCAACATATTTATTGGGTGGGGACAGGAGAGTTGGGATATTAGTAGTGAGGGGAATGTTAATATCGTACAAGTCGGATAGGAATTAAGAATAGCACGCATTTATGAGGCATACAATAAAAACATGGTTCAGATTTTCTTTTTCAAGCTGACATTCGCACATGGCAGAGTATACGGACATGGATTTTGAGCAGGTGTATAACCATAAATCCTTATTCTGTAGTTCAATCACAAATAACTATCGACGTGCTTAAAAACATGCTTAGCATATGAGCGAGCACAATGAACAATAATGAACATGCTTAAGTTATCGCAGTCATAAGTCAACGCGTGTGTAATCTCTAAATCAACGCTCGAGTCGGTTTGTTTTTTGTTTTCCTCGTAAATATATACAGTTTTCTGGCTAAAAATCGGCATTTACTACAAAAAATTTAAATATATTGCATTTGCAAAATAGTGAGGAGTATCTAATACAAAAAAGTGAAAATTAAATTACAGTTACTATGGCGACTGCTTTCCTTGACATTTGGCTTGCCAACCGCCGCAAATTCAATAAATAGCGAGATAAATAATAAATAAATAAAAATAGCAGTTTTAGAATATTTTCCATATTTACACCGGCGAAATTCAAATATGTGATTGCGCAGCAGGATTATACGTCGCGAACCGTAAATATTTTGACATTTATCATTAGGTGTTCATGAATGTTCCATTGTGATCGCGAATACGATAAACAACCATGGTGAGAAATTGTTATCACGTCGCTTATTAGCACGTCGATAGTTATTTGTGATTGAAATACAGAACGGCTATAGACAAAATAAAAGTTGCGATGACGATAACCAAACCTCAACCCTGAACCATAAAAAGAAGTACCTACACTATGTACCTACCTGAAGATATGTTGAATTAAAAATAAATGTTTTTTTTTTGTTGTTTGTTGAAATATAATCGATACATTACACAACTTATAATATTTAACAAATGAAGTTTATATGTAATATGGGCCAACGTGATATTTCTTCCCAAGTTGAACGAACGATCAGAGGTGTAATTCAAAATGTCTTTTTCTTTCTTCGTTTCTTTCAATGTTTGTTTTGTACTGCGCAACTCCACTGCACTTCCAATTTAGTGAATACATAGAATAGTCCTTGTTAGTGATAGGCAATCAACTCGGTATCTGATTCCAATTTATCGGTTTGGCGAATGCAGAAAATAGCATGTAGGTTTTTTAATACTGTTGTGAATGGGGTCATTTAGAATTGCGAATGATGTCTATTTATAGGATTAGGAAGCTGTCCGAGTCCTGTGGAAGAGCCGCGGACTCATAAATCAGAGATTCGAGGTGCTGACCACTATTTAATTTTTAATTTTCAACCACAGTTATTCGAAACTAGTCGTAAATGGCATTAAATTGCAATTTTTTAATAATTTTTCTTAGACTCCAAAGATATGGTAATTAGCATGAGGATAAGGCTGATATATTTGGTTCTTGACTCACTGGGCCTTACTTGCAAACCTGGGTCGCGATTAAAACGGGAAGTTAAGGACGTCATACCTTCGCTATGACGGTAAAGTTGAAGATAAAATCTCCCGAGTGATTACGATGATACACTACCGACCCTCCCCCTATCCCCCTTAAAGTTTTAAGGTAGGTACGTCGGTATCTAACGAGGATTCTAGCACCTCACGGTACACATATTTACTCATTAAAAGTGTCAAAAATTTTGTTCCACGGAGTAGGCTTTGCTTTAATTACAATTTTTTTTAAAACTCTTATGTGGCTTTGATGTCAAACTAGTCGACATACGATACAAGACTTGATAAATCTCTCTTACTTTTTTAAGTGATGTAGTTGTTTTTTTTCTTCTAATTTTTTTTTTTCAAATGTCTTAGCTTTAGAATATTCTGTATTTTCCTTGTGGTGGTAACACGATGTTACATCACCGCGCGCAAAGGGATTATTTACCAAAGTCTTTTAAGAGTTAACAGTTCTAAGGTGGCCAGTTTTTTTTGAAGTAGAATTAAATTCTGACATAAATGCCAGTTTTGTAACCCGAATGGCTAGATGCAGTGGCCAGACTGGCTAGATGCTGCACTATCAACATATAAAAGCAACCATAAAAAATAAAATTTAGTTATTATATTTTTTCCACCTGTTTTACCTTCTTGAGTGAACGTATCGAGATCTCAAAAGAGCTGGTTTTGTTATACCTCGGTAGATAAACACAGACGAATGTTAAACATACCGTCATGGTAATTGTCAAAAGTCATCTAAAAATCATGTTAATACGAGCGTTTTTTGTTTAAATCGGGATTTATTGGAGTCTATAATCACTAAATCACTTTGAAGTGGCCCCTTTCTTATCACAGAAGCCTATTTAAAATGTATATGAGAACTATATTAAATTTAAATAAAATAAGGAACGCGGACTAAATTTTAATTTTTTTAATTTTTAAATTTTTGGTGTCATTCATTGGTTGGATCCGATCATATAACGTCGAGCTGACAAGCCGGTAGAACATACCGAGGTAGATAGATAAAGTACACAAATTAAGTATACCGTCTCGGTTTGTACCGATGAAAATAGCCTTAATACTTGCGGCCCTGGTATAAAATTATACTCTGTATAGAGCTGGGATAGATACCATAGAAACATATTCAACGTGTATACCAGGGTCCAATAGCCCTGAAACAAGCCCGCGATTCATTATCTTTCACATTTTCAGTAGTAAAATGGATTGTATTTATCTCGAATTTCAATTTATCGTATAATGCTATCTTTCCCGAGTTTTTAAACAGAAATATCGTTTATAAATGTGAAAATGATTTTTAAAATTTATTTAAATCCAGATAAATAACAAAAAAAAAATATCTACCAGATGTTTTAACAATGATGGTTGTCATTTTATTTTGCTGTACACATAAAAGATTTATTGTATTTCGTTTATAAATTTATTAAATGAAAATTTATACACATCCAATGATATAAATTGGTATGTCATTTTTAGTTTTTTTTACCAATGTCAAAATTAGGTACATATACAAGACATATTATTTGTTAATAGACTTTCAAAGTAAATAAAAAAAATAAAAATCGTATTTTATCATCGTTGCTAAGATTTTTAAAGTTTAGTATTTTTTTAATTACTCCGTGCGTGACGCCACTAGTTCTCATCTAGTTCACTAGGCTCTTCTCTCAGAGACCGGAAATATATCACAACTCTCTATTATATGTTGATTTAGAAGAACTTGTGACGTCATTTAATGTTGTTCATTTTTACCAAAATCATTTTTATGATTTTTTTCATAAAATAATTTTCGCCGTACAATTCGAACAACATGAAAATATTTTTTTATATCCAATTTTACGTAGAACTGTACTTCCTCGTAGGTTCTTTTTTCACCAAGGCGACTATTTACTCAAAGAGGCTTCCATGTGTGTTGAATCGTCTGTCAATCTGCACAAGGGACTTTTAAATGTCTTGAATTTCATTTTAAAGGGGTGTTTTTCAAAGTAAACAAGGCCAGAATAACGTGTTCCAGAACTTTATTTAACATAGTCTACGTTTTTCTTTCTTTCTTGGTATTATTTTATATTACATTTTTCCCGAGAACGTCATTTACATATGAATGTCTTATGAGATTCAAAGGCAGGAAACGTCTCGTCTCGAGGCAAAACTAAATTTGTCTGACCCATGCAATATTTTGTTAAATAAAATTTCCATATCATAAGCTTTCATATTTTGATTCTCCGTAGAATTAAACATCTTAAACATTGAGTGTTAACATAATTTTTGTCCGTTTTTTTCCAAATTAAATAATGAGCAACAAGAGTAAAACGGGAAAGTTTATACGTCATTCGCAAGAAATTTTTCTGCTCTACATAATATTGCGCCTTTATTACATATATCATTTTATTTTATGACAAACCTAAAAAATGGGAAGCCGAGTTGACGAAAGTGAGCATTTTCGATATCTCCTTTTGTTCACGTTTAATTTAGGAAATAAAGCTGCTAAAGCTCCTCGTGATATTTGCGCAGTGTACGATGAAGATACAATTAATTTATGTCTAATTTGTTGTTGTTAACATTTGCATCCGTTTTTTCCCAAGTGCAATAATGTATTCTCAAACAAAAGATCAATAATGTATTCTCCTTCATTATTTTACAACAAATCAGACAATAATTTATAGCGTCTTCAGAGCTTTTAATTTCATTTTATTGTATTCCCTCGATTTTCGGTACTTGGCAGGTGTCAAAAATGCTCACTTTCGTCTATTTAAAATTCCATTTCAAGGCTTGTAATCAAATAAAATAATATATGTAGCGTAAAATCAAAAACAATATGTCGTAGGGCAGAAAATTATATTTTAGGGCAGAAAAAGAGCATAAAAATGATGCGTAGGAATGATCACCTTACCTGCATATGGCAAGTCGTCGCTTTAGTTCATTTTTATCCAACATACCATTTGAACAATATTGAGTTAAGTGCCCAGGAGTTCTGAGAAAGCTTTTATTTATAAAATTAATGTGAAATAAAAAAATAATAATTTAAGGTGTTTTTTTAACGATTTTTGTCTTACGTTGTGGTTATTATTTATGCCTATTTCGTGAGATAAACTTTTAAGCTAGATTCCTGCAGATGGTCTGCTGGACAAAAACGAACTGAAGCGACGAGGTGATTGAAATTCACTGCATTTGGTTTGCAAATGCAGTGCCTTATGAATCATTGTAAACTTTAATTGACATAGACCCTCTATAAAATGTTGGGAAGAAAAAAAAAACGACATTGACCCTTTTAGATTCAAGCCACAGATATCGTTAATAAAAGTATATCGTGAGTAAATAAATAAATGTTAAAAAGTTTGCCATATTCAATTTTTAAATTACTTTTTACGACTCTACATAGTAATATGAAATACCTTTTAGAAAATTAAATACGCCAAAATACCTATCGAGGTACAGAAGAAATCGTTATTTCCTAACTTGCCTTTGGTTTGGGTCCGCACGGTTGGTTTACATTTATTGCGGCATTTGAATGAATTTTTTTGTGCTTTTTTAATTTTCTTTACCCCTTTGTCTAAAAAAGAAGGACAAAGATAATTCCGTTGTTTGGATGTAAATTCGTGGAAAATAACGGAGCTTGCGATGGCTAATCTTTTATAAAGACAACAAAAGTTTGAGGTTGACATCAATCATGGTAATCAGCAATGAAGCGCTTTTAGGAGATTTTAATCTTCAGTCGTAAAAGCTTAATGCAGTGGAGGTGAACCTTTTTATATTTGTGTGGCAAATAAAGTTTTATTTAGTAAATTTTCTCTTTTGTAACCAAATTACAAACAAAAAATGACGTTTGTTTCAATTGTAAATCGTATTATATTAAATTTATTTAAGACAGTAGAAAAAATGAAAGAAGAAAGAAAATAAAAAGAAGCACTGTGTAGTCTTTCTTGAAACAGGTTATTCTAGTAAGGAAAACTTTTAAATGTATTTTGTATGTCTACCAGATATTCTTAAGTGTATTTATAAAAATAGCATTTGCTGATTTAAATAATACTTATCTTAATACGAAAATAGAATATCAAAGCTAGTATATTAACTTCTTTTTCTAACAGCAACTAAAGTACCCTTTAAACAAATTAAACAATGAAACGTAACCGAACTTTTTTTTAACTAGAACCCTTAAAACTAATTTATTGTTTAGTCACTGATGTAAGTGTAGACAAAAAACTAAATCTCGAAAAAAATTGTAATGAACATAGACACAATACGAAAATATCAGAACAATATCACATATAACATTCTAAAACGAGATAAGGACAGTCGAGACTAATACCCGTATGCAGAGACAAACCTTAAGGTGAGGAGAGTACATTATATTGTCTTCACCTTCGGATTATTCTCTGCATTTGAAATTAGAATGTACTTTCCTCACCTTAAGTTTTGTCTCTGCATACGGGTATAATAAACCAGGGACTGAAATTATACAATGAACTAACAGATTAAACTAAATAAAAAACTCGGACAGTCTTCACAAAATATGTTAAAGATATAATCATTAACAATATAATATGAATTTTAAAAAGAAACATTATTTTGTTAAATGAATGTAATCCGTAAGGGTTTATTAATAATAAAAAAATAGTAACTTGAAATCAACTCTTTTGCAATATTTTCAACAAAATAAATAAGTGAGGTTAATTTTTGGACTTGGAGTTCAATTTCCGTGTCAATTAACAGGTAGCCTTAACCCTTCAATGGCATTTGTATTTCTAATTTTTCTTGCCCGCCTTTATATGTATATAAATTGCATGTAAAGTGGTAAATAAATAAAAATAAAATAAATCTAATACATGTGTATGGAATAAATCAAATCTTTATCTCAAGTATTATTGTGTGTTTGTAGAGGTACGGAGTGAGGGATTAGAGGGGTTGAAATTCGTTGGTTTGCATTTGTTTTCAGCAAATTAGACAGGAGCTGACAGTAGAAAATATAGCGTATTTGTTAATTTAAAGTTTAAAAAAAATTGCTTTTTTAATTTCTAAGATTTCTAAATTGTCAAATTTTAATGTTTTATTAAAATTTATCAGACGGTTTGCGATATCAGAAAAAAAAAATTCGGCATTTGAAAAATATCTCTTTTGACAATGAAAATATACTGAATGACAAGTGAAAACTAAAAATACTGAACTGGCAAAAAATCTCATTTAATGATTTTCCAAAAATAATTAATCATGGTATAGAAATGAGCATTTATTTCTGCGATCCAATTTCGCACGCCTTCCATTGGTTTACCATATATATTCAGGAAGATACCAAGGCTGACGCTAATCTAATCCTGAAAGCAATTAAAAATTCTTAAAATAATGAACCGCCTAAACACAGCATAAACACCGCAATAAAGTAAACTCTAGATTCGAGATAGTCACAAAACTTTTGTACATAAATTACTCAGGAACCAGAAAAAAACTACAGAAAAAAATGAAAGAATAAGTATTAACAGCATTTGGCCTTAGAATTAAACAGGATTTCATTTTCCTGTATTTTTAAAAATAATAACGTTAAAAATTTGCGTATCCGTATAACGTTTTTAACAAGTGGTAGAAACTTTCTTATAAGAAAAAATACTTTGTATGTTTATAAACATTTCACGTCAAATAGGTGCGAAGGCTTTCACGGTCACTGTTATCAATATTATGTATCTTTTTTGGGTGATACCGTGTATGTTGGATTACTAAGTTGCCAAGGATGTGATAAAGTGTATATTGGACAAACAGGGCGCACAGCAAAGAAGAAAATTGACGAACACAAAAGAGCGTGTAAACTTGGGCATCCAGACAAATCCGCAATAGCGAAACACTTTATAGACACAGGACATTTTTTCGCCTTTGAACCAAAAATTCTACATAAACCTAGTAATTATAGTGCACAAATAATAAAAGAGGCAATTGAAATACACAGACATCCAAATAATATAAACAATGACGACGGGCTTAAATTAAATTCAACATGGATCCCAGCACTACATATGACAAAAACGAATAGAAATGTGCCTACTGCCGGCTGCGACACAGTACAAATTACTAGTACATAAACATAATTATTCTTTCCTACAAAACTAGAAATGTGCCTACTGCTGACTGTGACACGGTACAAATTACTAGTACATAAACACATACATTTCTCTATAAAACACACAGTTTTCCCTGAAGATGGCTCCTGCAATGGTAGCCGAAACGTCGGATCAAATCCAACATACACGGTATCACCCAAAAAAGATACATAATATTTCACGTCAACCTTATCAGGAATCGATCTTGAGACCTCACGCATGGTAGGCAAGTGCGCTAATTATTAAACCATAATGCAAACCATCTTCTTCTTCATATTTTAAAAGATTCAAAGATCTATGTTGCAAAAAACTAGTAGTTCTCCCGAGATGGTGAGGTCCAACTGTTCCTCCATCTCTTAGGTGGTCTTCCAGGCGGACGTTGTTCAGATGGGATTTTATTTGTTGCAGTGCACACAAGTCTTTCACTGCTGATTCTGTCCACATGGTCCCTCCAGCATCTTCTTCCGGATCTGCTCCATCGTACAATATCATCTATTTCACACGTATCACTTCTAATCATAGTATTACCGTTTCGGTCTACGTGCGTTTTGCATAGATAAATAAAAAATAAATACAGATCATTAAAAGATAAATCGGCTATCTCGGCAGGACAATGGCTTACCTCCACCACCGCGGACGTCATCGTGTATCGGTTTTCGCAGCTTTATGCGTTTAAACAACGGTTGAATTATTGTATTGTCTCATTGTCCTGTACTGTATGGTCAAGGCTGTTCACGGAACTTGGACATGACAGTACTGTCCTGTTTATTGTATTGTCGTCGCGTGAAGTCTGCTTAAGTTTTAGATACTGCGCGAATCTCGACACAATATATAAAAGTTCTTAGCAGTTGTACACTACGCTACGCTATTTGTGTATGTACATCAAATCAAGCATTCAATATAAACTTTTTGAAAGTTGTCGTATTTGACTTAGTAGAATTAAGTAGAATACAAGGATATTCTGTATTATATTCTACCTACAGAAGACGGTACAGAAGATTTTCCTTCGTCTACTTTGGAGAACTTTCTAAGAATAAATATTTTTCATTTTCCGTACGTAGTATTTTTTTTTTTCAAGAATTAACGGTACAAGTACCTTTTACATTACATACATACATAAGTATTTACAGTGGAGTATATACAGTAACAACTTTTTCAATGCTTACTTAGAAAGAACATAATTAAAATATTGATTCCACACTAAAATGTTTTACAAGTAATTGTTTATAAGCTGGAAATTTCAATAAAAATATGTCACCTAAATCCGAATGTTTATTACCCAGCGCATGTAGACGATTCAGTACTGAATTGCTAGAATATATTGATATATGATTGTTGCAGTGATAAAGTTGAACTAGCCTAGTCACTCTAACTGGTACTTTAAAATCAATGAGGGCCAAAATTTCAGGGCTATCCAATACTGAATTAATGATTTTGAATAGAACTAATAAATCATTAATAGTTCTCCTGTCCCTTAATTTATTCAAATTTAATATATTTAATAAAAAATCATAGTTACGAAATTCATTACGTCTTCCTAATTTAAAATTAACATATCTCAAAAACTTATTCTGAACTCTTTCTATGGTAATTTGGTGAGAGGCATAATAAGGGCTCCATATTGTAGAATTATACTCCAAGATGCTTCTCACCAAGGAGGTGTATAAAATTTTTAAAGTGTTTATATTTTTAAAGTCCTTAGTGATGCGCAAAATAAACCCAAGCGTTTTCAAAGATCTACTACTAATATCATTAATGTGACTGATAAAAGACAATTTCTGATCAAAAATCATACCCAAATCCCGTATCTCAGTAACGGAATCCAATACAGTGTAACCGATAAGAGTATGATAAAAGTTTCGTAGTGCGCTAAGCTAAGCGGATAGTAAAATACACAAAACCCGAGATACTAAAAAAATAGAAAACGCAGATGTATCTACTCATTAATCATATTAAAATGTCTTAACAGTGATAGAGACCTCGAAAAGAAGTATTATAAATTTCTTGGCATTAAAAAAAATATGTATAGATGCATAAATGACACATGTTTTTTTTTACATCATCATCATTCCACGTCCGCTCCCAAGTTGGAGCATATAGTGTCCACGAATATCCTCCAGGCACCTCTGTTGGCTGCCAGCTCCTGTAGATCCTCTTTAGTCCGGTTCGCGTCTCGTAGTTCTGACATGAACTGCCGACGAACAGTCAGCAGTGGACTAGTTCTTATTCTCAAGGCACTCTCTTAATACCCATCCGCAATTCCTCTTTCTTCTCTAACTCATATAGTGTCCACGCGGCTCGACTGTGGAATCATCTCCCATCCACCATCAAAGATGTTACTACATTATCTCTATTTAAATCACGTCTGAAGAAACATCTCCTTTCTCTTCCTTAATCTCTCCTCCTTTCCTTTTTCCTCTTTCCTCTTTTTTCCCTTTTCCCATTGAGTAAAAGTTGCGATTTAAGGTAATTTATAAACAAGTACGTTTATTTCTATTTTTATATATCTTTAGCTTTTTTTTTTCTTCTATTGAATATGTTCTGTGACTTGAATTATAAAAATAAAGCTTTTATTTTATTGGTTGGTTGGAAGAAATTGCCATTTGACAATAAGCCCGCCAATGTATAAATAACATTATGTACAAAAAGTTGAATAAATAAAAAAAAAATAGACATCAAGGACGTCGAGAACCTGATGTCTTACAAAGTAGGCAAGCGTGGTTAAGGCTCTCAGGAAGCATTCGCAGTACATGGCCTAGCCAACCGTATCGCCTCCGCTTGATGACAGTTGTCACCGGAGTTTGCTGTGTCCGTTCTCTTATTACTTCATTCCGCACAAAGTCAAAGTCTGAGACACCTATTCTCAAAACTCAGTGTTTTGCTGTTTTGGGCCCTAGTGAGGTGCCACGATTCGCATCCATAGGGGAGAATAGGTGTTATGCATGTGTTATATAGGCGGCATTTGATTTTCACTGAGTAAATATCCGATCTCTAGACAGCCTTCATACTGTTGAATGTGGCGCCTGCTATTCTTAGCCGCCAGAAAGCTGCCATTTTTTGTAACATAAACTCCCAGGTATTTGAAACTCTCGACCATTTCGATGACTTGGTTTGACAGAGTCAGGGGATTTTAGGTATCAAGGCTTGAAGTGTTACACAGTACATGGGTCATAAAATCAATTAAGAAGCCGTTCAAGAGTGTTCAATGTCCTTGATGAACATATACCTACTTAAACTATCTATTAAAATAATTAGCAACGAGAAAATGTTTAAAAAGGTTATAAAAAAATGGATAGTGGAGCTAGGTAGAAGTAAAATGGATTGTCTCATTCGCCCAAACCAATATTGAATCAATCGCTCCACAAGTGTATAGCTTATGTTAGGTTTTTGTTATTTTCATTGTGCGTTTGTAATATAGATGTACATATATAACTAGTTTTTAAAACTGGGAACATTTTGTTAATAATCTCTGTTTATTAAGTTAGTCTTCTTAGTTTATTCTCTAATGTAAAAACATTTCAAAAAAGTATATTGTTAAGTATCCTCGGCACGGGTAACTCCAGTGAGGTCACATTATTTTTATTATCAATTATAATTTGTGAGAGAAAAATATGAATAAAAAAAAATAAATTAAGTTCTCCAAAACGAAAGCCATTTTCAGAAGAAGTGTATAAGTTTGGATTTTGTCTAAGGGAAGAAACCATTGCATAGATTTAAATACTATTAAGCGTGTTGTCCAGATGTTTAATAAATTTTATATTTTTGTAAAAATGTTTATTTATGGTATTCTTTAATAATATGAATGCTGTCACTTTCCATTTTGTTTTATTCCAACTCAACACAGGGCTTTTGGTCTCATAGAGTTATGGATATGTTTTTTTTGTAATATGTATCTGAATGGATATGTTAATAACTATGATCTTTTAAATAACTACAGAAAATATTTTGTTGTTGTTAATCGCAGCGATCTGAGATAGTTTCGATGTTCATTCATTGATAACTTCTAAAAAATTGCGACAAGCCCACACAATCTTTGCCTAGCGCAATTTTGCGCGGACTGACTGTGCTTCGTCTAATTCTGAAATAAGGAACTGCTTAATTCTGTTGGTTCTTGGTTGGTTTTTGGTTCTGTTGGTCGACTTGTTCTGAATTTACAAGTCCACGCATGTGCAAATTGAGATCCTTGGTAGCTCCGTGGAAGCAATTGTAACGAACCAATACATGTTTATTTTTCGTATAATGTGACAGTTTCGCAACAAATTAAGTTCATATTCATATATTTTACTCTCAGTAATGTTTTATTTATTTATTTATCCCATATTAAGGTTCAACAGTTTAACAACATCACGTTTTATATACAAATTTATCACAAATGAATTTTTTCCAACGAATGTATTGATTTATTTCTATTGAATAGAATTACGATTATAATTAGCTATGATATTAATCGTTTATGTTCATATAAAGTAAGAAAAAATGTATTTACGGGGGTTTGCAATAACTGAGCTTGCAAAATTTCTTCAATTTGCTTGAAATTCTCAGAATTATCTTCAGATGAAAATATAGCCTCCAATTCCTCTGAATGGGAACAATACATATTCACAACATCTATATAAAGTGTACCACTCAATATCAATCTGCCTGATATTATATCGAATCTTTTATGCGGCACATCCACCGCAAACAAAATAAGCTCTTATTTTTATTGAAGTATGTACAAATACGGAATAAAATTGATACAAGTAACCAATATCCTTAGAATTCAGGGATTAGTAGGTATTAGGTAAAAGAGAGGGTTGGAAGGCTGAAAAGCACCTAATTGGTTGATTTTAATGTTAAAAATAGGCTATATTAAAAAATAATTGATTCATTTCATCTTTATTAAATCCCTGTTCGCTCCTGGTGGTATAATAATACTCTAATCTAATCTGACCCTTATAAATGTACAAAATTACTGGAATGGTGATGGGGCGATCGCGATACAAGTAAATACAGTTTTTCCTACTATTCGTGATTGCAATATGGTTATGAGGAATTATGACAAGATCCAACAAAGACCCTCGATTTAATTTGCAAAACTCACAGTGAAAGCGGTAGTGAAAGTAGTAGAGTTAAATTCAGTTAAAATCTCGATGCATAAAATTGAAAATTTTAAAAGAGTTTTATTGAGAAAAAAACATTGCTTTTTTGTATGAGTTAAACTGACAGGAAAACCAACAGCCTTTAAAACGGTTTCAGGTATGTGATGGAATGCCCTTTCACTGTCCACCCCCGACGGTGCATAGGTCACTGCATTAGTAGACTAAATGTAGCGTATATCGATCATCAGTTACATTAAGGTACGGTAATTTGTCTTACGCTTCAGGGCCCGATTACAATGGGAAGTTAACAGAATTATCTTACCAGATCTTATTACACAACATTATTTTTGGTACGTGTACTTGTACAAATCTGGATTTTCTCCCAAGGGGGAGTAGGTATATATTTTTATTTATATCCCTACAGAGATGAGGTAGAATTTTTTTCAAATTCAGGATTATGGATATTTGAGCGTTTACAGGGCTTATGACCTGTCATTGGCTGGGTTAAGTGGCCACTTTAAGTACTACAACATTCCCCATTCCGCTAATTAGCGAATATCCACACCAGGTAATATTTTTGATTTTTGTATTTATCTTACGAATTTGAGAAACCATTCACAAGCGAGTTGGAGCGCCATCTATGTATTGATATTAAAGTTAAGTATTTTAATTAAGCAGATTACTTTATTTTTATGTAGTTATTATCTTAGACTGTCTATAAATAAAAACCGATACTTGTGTACTAAAATGAGTTTATTTGCATGAACATTTAAAGTATCTTCGTCAGTTACCTATAATTGAATATTGTGATTTTTTATACAGAAAACTTAATTCGACTTTGTAGATAAAATTGAAAATAATTGTTAACTTACCATTGTAATTGGGGCCCAGGTGACAGTTTAAAAGCATATAGACTAATAGGCGTGATTCAGAATAACAGAGAAGAGATATTCTGTATTTTTTTGCTCTTTATTTCTCGTTACCAAATCAATGAAATTTTCCACTCCTACTTTCCTTCATTCATCTTTCACCACTCGTCATCAATTTCCTTCGTTTTCTTCCCATTATCTTCTAGTTTTGTTCATAGTTCTTTTATTTCTTTATTTTATTTTAATATATGGTATATTTATTACCTATGTAATTTAAAAAGGCGTCGGTTTAATTTAGTATAATAAAGTGAACACATGTTTTTATTTTTATTTATATCCCTACAGAGATGAGGTAGATTTTTTTTTCAAATTCAGGATTATGGATATTCGAGCGTTTACAGGGCTTATGACCTATCATTGGCCGGGTTAAGCGGCCACTTTAAGTACTACAACATTCCCCATTCCGGTTATTAGCGAATATCCACACCGGTAACATTTTTGATTTTTGTATTTATGTTATGAATTTGAGAAACCATCCACAAGCGAGTTGGAGGGCCATCTATGTATTGATATTAAAGTTAAGTATTTTAATTAAGCAGATTACTTTATTTTAATATATACCTACTCCCCCTTGGGAGAAAATCCAGATTTGTACAAGTACACGTACCAATAATGTTGAACACATGTTATTGGATGGCAGGCCCTTCTTTTTTTATATGAACATTTTTTAAAGTTTCTATTTATAATCATGTAACCCGTACATCTGTTTGTATTTTAAATATTATAAATAAAATTAAAATAAATTTTTGTCGTACAGAACCACCTTTTTATCAATATTTTATGTCGACCTTCCCAGGAATCGAACTCGGGATCTTAAGCATGCTAGGCGAACGCGCCAACCACTACACGACGAGGCGGACTTATCTCTGCTCGATTTCTTTATGCAGAATATTATCCTTGAAAGTAGCCATCGAGTCGTAAGGCTTTATTTTAATACTTTATTACTAGTAGCTAGGGCTCAATCGTGAACACGAAAAAGACGAAGAGGATGGCATTTGGTAGAGCAAACTACAGTAGCATTACTTTACGGCTTGGAAATGAACTGTTGAAGATAAAGGATCACTAAAATACCCAGAAGCCTATAGACCCAGATGTGGAGATGAAATGCAGGATCGAAATAGCCCATAGCACTTTCAACAAAATGAGAACATTATTCTGCATTCATAAATTGAATTTCAAATTTAGGCAGAGAATAGTGAAGTATTATGTTTGGTCTGTTCTGATGTATGGCGCAGAAACCTGAACTTTGAAAGCACACGCTATGAACCGGTTGGAGGTATTCGAGATGTGGCTTCACAGAAGAATAATTCGTATACCGTGGACAAATTTGGTCAGCGATGTAGAGGTCCTGAGGAAGGCTGATTACAACAGACAATTGTCGAAATGTATAAATATCCGTAAGATCACCTTTTTGAGTCACATCCTGCGTGGAAACAAGAATAAAATCCTCCAACTTATACTAATGTTGCAATAGAGCGACTGATTGACGTGATTTTTACATTGGGATAGCAGAAGAGACGAGAAATGAAATGGGCTACTTTTCATCACTAAAAAAATAAATCACTCACATGGGAAAATTCTTAAGGGAAAATTGAACTAATAATATATTATTCAAACAGAATAACGATGCAATTTTGCCATAGAATAAAAGGCCGTCGAATTTTTAGTATAGCGATAGTTAGAGAGCCGGCAATCGATACTGGGTATTTTTTTATTTTAGCACTTTTTTAATTGTTCAATGACAAAAGTCATTAATTAACTAATTGCTGTCTTATACCACGCGGTCAAAAACATTAATAGTCATTAAATGCAGTTGAAAAGAACAACATATATTTATATATCAAACTTCAAACGAAAAAAAGCACTTTGGCGGGCTTATTGCCAAAAGTAAAATCTTTCATCATCATCATCATTCTCTTTTCGCACCGAATGGTGTATAAGACACTGTATTGGTACACCAATCGCAGCGCATCTTGATTAATTTTATGATGTCTAGGGACTATGAAATATTCTTGTGTAAAAATACACCTTGAAATACATATTTCATATCAACCATGTCGGGAATCGAACCCGACACTTCTTGCATAGTAGGCAAACGCGCTCCACCACGAGGCCGACAATCTTTCAGCCCACCAAAAAACAAACTGGTCAAAAATTTTTTTTTACAAAATTCATTTAGGAATTATAACGGTTTTTTAGTAAACAGATAGAGCTGTGCGTATATGTAAACTCATCAAAAAAAATAATTTTATGCATGTACACAATATGGTGAGGAATGTGGGATCAGGGTCCAGTAAGGAGCATTTTAAATAAGATTACTCGTATGTAAAAGTAAATATTATAAAAGCAAGTATTTTAAAGTGAAAAGCATGTTATATCACAATGCGTTGGCGCCGAGTATTTCGTCGTGCAGATTAATTTCTCATGTCTACTTGGCGAACACGAAACATGCACGATATAAAATAAAAAGATTTTTTCCATTGTGAACAAGGAAGTGAGATGTAGCCACTTTGAAAGGAAGTTAACTATAGATGTTTCTGCTTGGTTGGTTATTGAAAAGTTGTGTTTAATTTAGTGAAACGAGAAAGCTTATTTGTTTATTTATTTAACACTTTATGTATAAAACATATAAGGGCGGCATATAACCATAAGCCTATTTCTTCCAACCTACCCAAACCGTTCAATTTGAGAAAATAGGAAGTATATGGACAATGTCGATAGACACCTTATTTTCTTATGGGTATAGAGATATACATTTATTTCAAACAAATGTACATCGTTCTTTTTTTAAAAATATTTATTATTTTTAGTTTTTTTTTACAAAATACATAAGAGGTAAAACAGAGTATACAAAAAATAAAGGAGAATTACATAGCAATGAAATACATATTAACAGTAAAAATAGTAAACAAAAAAATCCCACAAAGGCATGGCCTGTTCGTGGGTATACACGAAATGTTTATGAATTTTTGCTCCTATAATAAATAGAAAGGTATAATACTTTTTATCATTAAGAAAAAGAAAAGAAAATATTCTTTAAAAGATTATAAGGTACTTTTTTATTTTATAGTAATTGAAAAAGGAAAAAGAAAATATTTAAAAAAAAACATAAAAATTTCCTTATTATTAAAGGATAACAAAATATATCATAGAATAAAAGAGTGAATATCTTTAGTTTGAATCCAGGATAGTGCGTGTTTTTTAAAAGAAGAAAAATTTTGAAAGTTTGGGATCAACGAAATATTAATAGCCATCAATATTCAATTACCACACCAAGTATAAGTGGTTTTATCTTTTTGATGTGGTATTTGTTTCATTTTCTTCATGTGTACTTTCGCCGTATCATATTTTTCGTTTGTAAAAAAATTGTGAAAAATAGTATTTATAAATGAATACTGTAGGTATTCAGTTTTATTCCACTATTATTTATAATTTTCACCGGTTTCCCGTTTTGTCGTGACCGATACCTTTAATAAGTATTTCGTGTCAACCATGTCAGGGATCAAACCCGAGACCTCTTGTAGGTAGCCAAACGCGATGACCATTAAGCTACGACGCGAGCTGTGAACGTAATAACGATTCCTAATAATTGTTTTTATAATTAATGAATGTGTGTTCGGGCGGATGAAGAATACATTTCTAGACGAGCGTTTTCGACGCGATGGCAACTGTAGGCACAATCCTGAAAAGCAAATCGAGCGGAGATAGTCCGCTTCGAAGTTTAGTGGTTGGCGCATTTACCTACCTTGCTTGAGGTCCCAGAGTTCGACTTTTGGGAAGTGGACATGAAATATTGATTTAAAAGGTTTTTTAAACTGCAATATTTCACTGTGGCTGGACTGGCACTCGAAGCGTAAGACTTTTCACCTTACCTTCATGCAACATATGATTAAAATGCGCTGCATCTGGTGTGCTAATGCAGTACCTTATGCACCACAGGGTATTAATAGCATCATAATTTATTTATTCAGGAAATCATTCAGTCTTTATATAAAACAAGGTACAAAAGAACAATTAAAAAAGTAATACCAATTACAGATTTCACACTAATTTATTATGGATGCAGGAGGAGAGGAGAAAAATAATTGAATTCTAAAAGTAAATATATAAATATTAAATAAAAAGTACATAAAAGGGAGAAGATATTGTATAGCTCCAAGTCTACTTTCTTCCCTCTGATGATGATGATATAAAGTTTGCTTATTCACAAATAAATTTCAGTTGGTAAATTACGTATATCTTTGGCATCAAATCAGATGTATTTATTTTGGATAGAAAATAATATTAATTTAAGCAAATTTAAGTTATTCAAGGCACGATCTCAAATTCTACCAATCATGAGCGGGACTCGTGTTGAATTATTTGACTGGTTCTCAACATTAATAACAAAATACATGTATATTGTATATAATGATTTCATACAGAATATTTATTTGTGTTTTCGTGATCAGAAATAATTAATTATTTAGGGGCGTAGAAGCCAATGAAGCTAATTAAAATTGTTACCAAACCGCAATAAAAATGAATAAAGAAACATTTTGATTGCACAATAAGTTTTTCTGGGTTACTATGCCGGGCGTCGTTCGTTCGTACAATTTGCCGACAATTACAGCGGTCTTTAAAAAAAAAAAAATAATGAAGATAAAAATCAAAGGCAAAAAATGCCAAATCAACTACACTCATTATTCACAACAATGGAGATACCAACACAAATTAATAAAGTCACGTGTTATACAATAAAATTAATTAATTTTTTTAACATTAGAAACAATAATTAATAATAAAAATAATGTGACCTCATGGGGTTACCCGTGCCGAGGACACTTAACAATATATATTTTTAAAACATTTTTACATATGAGAATATACAAAGAAATTTCATATACATACAAAAATAACAAAATGTTCCGACAGTTTTAAACTCTACGTATTTTCGTTTATATTTAATTTATGTATACCTTTATGAACATAATACAACAGAGATGAAGAACATTTTAGAAAAGGTAAAATAGAAGTCTAGGCATCTATAGGGCTTATGACCTGTCATTAGCTGGTTAAGTGGCCATTTTACACACTGTGTCACATTCACCATTCTGCCCATACTTGAACATCTACCGCTATAGACATTTTATCAGAATTTTTGCAGCTTACAAATCTAAAAACTCACCGCTCGCTACTGGTAGATACCTATTACCTTCTCTAAAATGTACTTCATCTCTGTTGTAATATGTTAATATTTACAGCTTCCCAGGAAGTTGAATCCATTGCATGTCTACTAAAATTTGGAGAAACCCAAAATATTGTTGATAAATCCACCTGGTCCATGAAGAAGTATAGAAATTGTATGTGAAATAATTCAATTGGATGAATCTCACTCGCGTAAATAAAGGTTTTCAGCTCTTTAACTTTACAAACATCAACCAATGAAAGAATTGAAGGAATATAGATGTTCAAATATGGGCAGAATAGTGAATGTTACACAATGTGTAAAGTGGCCACCTAAACCAGTCAATGAAAAGCCTTGTAAACGTCTAGACTTCTATTTTTTTTTATCGAAAATGTTTTCCCTCTCTGTTGTAATAAATTTGGAAATCACGTATAATTTAATAACACAAGTAAAGTCCCCTAGCGTGATAAAGGTTCTCCAGAGCATGACAAGTCATAAATTTATATTATCAGACGAGGAATTTAGGTTCAAATTTTTAGACCGCACTCTTCACGAAAAACAAACAAACCATCAAGCCCTTTCACCATAGCGGTAGGCAGAAAGGATAGAATGTCATATCACCCTGTTTTTGCCTACAGGCCCCGGTTCCTCTACATTAATACATCTTGTCATGTTGTCATGCACGCTCGTCGATTATTCCGAATTTTGACTTGTTCATCTTCAAGTACATGATATGTTGGATTGGATGATGCTATGTTTTTCTCGATCTTCCTCGTTTCCTGCATCTATCAAAACTCGTATCGTTAATCTCTTTAGCTGTTCTTTCGCCGTACATTCGCTTTACATTTCCAAACCAACACAGGGCCGCTATTATGAACGGCTATCTTCATTGGTATATACTACTGATACTGTATCGATATTTATGTAAGAAAATGTGTATATTTCTATGAAAATTGAAAGTATCTTCGTCGGTAACCGGTAATTAAACATGTTTAGAAAAATAAAATGAAAACATATTATATTTTTCATGCAGAAAACTCAATTTTACTTTGTAGATAAAATTGAAGATAAATTTTAACTTCCCATCAGAATACGTCCCCAGAACTGTTTTTTAGATTTTGTCGATGATGGTAACCTCAGCTATACAAAATACATGGATCTCTACATAGTTTCACCACACATTCGCACGAAAAATCGCATTACGACAGTATGCAGCCTACCAGTATTTCTACTTTTCAGTAGTTTCAACTTTTATTATATGTTTGAAATACAAATATTAAATACTGTATATTATTGATAGAAAGTAGCATTTAACTATTCGATGTATAATTTAAACGAGCATAATCAAGTTGATAAATTAATTAGTGCTCGTTAGTTAGATGTGCATCATCAACTTATTTATGTATTTTACAACCTAAGAAATGTGTTAGTTCTCACCACTCTTCGTTCGGTGTATTTCGCACTATTTCAATCAGTGGCAACATATGGCATAATAGGATGGGGTGGTTGTGTTCAGACAATCTACAGACCGCTCATGATAACCTAAAAAACCATACTAAAAATAATATTTAAGTATCCTCCTACCTTTTCATCGGATTTATTGTTTAAAGAGGCCAAAGTCCTTTCAATTAGATAAATATATATTAAGTCATGTCTGATCAACTTTTGGACCACAAGTAGTAAACAAAGAACACAACAGGAAATAACAACGAGATATTCCTCAAAAGTAAATTACTACGTACCAACAAGTAAAATAACTTTGGCCAGGAGACATTTCTCTGTGGTAGGTCCAAGAATTTTTAATTTACTAGATCAGGTAACAAAGGAATCTGAGTCATTTACGAAATTCAAATCTGGTTTGAGTAACTGGTTTGCTCGAACGGGAATGGATTTCTGCGATCAAATGTGGACTAACTGGTAAATGATTAATATGTATTTATAAATGTAAAATGTAATAATGTATAAAGTATCAATGATGTGTATAAACTTAAACTTAATATATATGTATATGTATGTATAAAATATAATATAAATATGTATGTGCGAATATATATGTATATATGTGTGTGAATGTATGGTTATGAATGCATTACAAGTGCCCCGACTCAACACGGATTTTCGAGCGAGTCGGAGCAAGTTCACAGACATGGGTCGTTCCTGATTGTGTCGCTTTAAACTGTGTCTCTATCCTTAACAAATGTATGTATAATGTAATTAATAAATAAATAAATAAATTGATTCACAAAATTTTATCCGTGGGGTAGATTTATCTATTTTCAAATAGTTCACAACTCGCAAAAAAAATTGAACATTTAAAAAAGAAACATTTGCGTTCTTATGATTTACCTAAATACGAGATATTTTGATTTTGTATTTGCATTTTGATTTTTGGGCCATTTTCTGCGAGTTCTTGTTCAATTCTATGGAAAAGTATCAATCGAAATTGGAAATAAAAAATCTGCATTTTTTAATTTACTGATATTTCAACAGAAATAAAAAATCTTTTTAAAAAGGAAATAAAGAAGCCTCGTAATTTTTTTACATTTAAATACTTTTTTTCAAAATTCGACATTTGCATGAAACGTAATTTTTCAGCGTAGGGGTTTTTGTGATTCGCGTCAAATCGCGTGAACAATCTTTGTTGAAAAATTACACCTTACAACTAAGCCTGAAGGTAATTTAATTTATAATTTGTAAATGGTTAATAATTTTTTTTTAATATTTCGTAAGCACTTAATATAAATTAGTTAATTTAGGGGTCTGTTAGATATTGCATAAATTTATATACTCGTATAATGAAGCATGTTGTCCAGATGTTTATTTTAAATGTATGTTTGTGCAATAATTTATATTTTTTATATTCTTTGATAGTATGCATGCTTCTAGTTCCCGTTATGTTGTATCCCAACTAAACGCATTATTTTACAGGGTACGATGTTATTTTTTTGTAATATATATCTTTGTATGAACAAATGATAAAGTATTTATAAACAAATAAGTGTAAAATATTATACCACAAAGTGAAAAATGTTTTTGATAACAATAATAAATGATAAAGTACTTAACAGAGTCGGCTATATGGAAATAAACCATTTCTTTTATTATTAACCACAAAGTTAGCTACAGATTACGGCAAAACAACGGGCTGTAAGGACTTGCGTTGAGAATTGCGAACGCAACCCGAAACCGTCCATTACACGTTTGTTGTTAAACTAAAAATTAAACTAAAACCAAACTAAAAATTTGGAACGCTTTTGTTTTAAGCAATAGAGCTTAAAGGCTTCTCTAGATAATTATTACTCTGAGATAAAATATCATATCTTGCAAAACCGATAAGACTTTGATATTTTTTTCAGCCGGTTTTTAGCTCGTTTTGGTGAGTTCCATTCATGCAATCGCCGTGTGAGGCGAATATTGAGTTTTGAAAAAAAAAATATTCGCAAAGGTACGTATTTGATAAACATAAAGTATTTAATATTATGTTAATAAAATTTGTATAAAACCACTCACCGACTTATCTGTGTACCGGTTTCGAGACGCAACCCGTCTCTTCGTCAGGACAACAACACTACACCAACATGCAAATACCACTACACACCTTCACCATAGTAGATTTGCAAAAATATAAAATCGACATGCAGGTTAGACACATGCTTCACTACGCCACCACCGAGGGTTAATGACTTATGAAGCTAATATTTCAAAAGGATTAACAATCGGAAAAGGAGGAAAAAGGGAGGGGGAGGGTAGGGTGACCATTACAATGAAATATCGAATAATGGACTATATTGAAAAGTTACTTGATTATTAATTAATGGGACATTATTTTTCAAAGACTTCTTTATGTAAAAAATCTCCATATTATTTACTTTCAGTCCTTTATTATTTATGTGTAAAACACCGGTATCTTTATTAAATTCATGATTTGAGTCTACAATGTGGTTGGCGTTTTATAAAAAAAATTATTAACATAATATTAAAATGTTGGACCACAAAGTTAATGCTTTGAATATTAATAATATAAAGTATTTAGTTTCACTATTTACGTCACAAAAAAACTAAAATAGATCTAGCAATATGTGTTACATTCATATTATATTTAATATTACTCATCAAAAGAAAAAGAGGAGTATGATAGGAATAAATTGGAAATGTTTATATTGACGTGATTTGAGAACGTTGCGGTATAAACATCTTTAATACTAGATAAGAGGTGATTTTCTTTGAAAGTTTAAGAGAAAAGAAGAAGGAATTAAAATGGGAATTAAAAGGGTGCTTTGAGAATGTGAACAAAGAGGTAAGCCGTGTTTTTTTGAATTCCAAGTGTGATTCGTAGGGTTCATTTACCTTGGATGTTTTTTTTTCAGAATTCATTATGAAAAATATTCTGTAGAATTGCAATGTCGCAATATCGCAATAAGGCTGACAATTTCCGGGCAACACTTAAAGTTATTCAATATTCCCTTTGGAAAAAGCACGCTCTGTGGACTGGAGTCAGCATTAAGTCTCTTAAAGTTGTTATGAAACCGACTGCTTTCTATTCACTGCACTCAGTGACTTGTAAAAAAGCATAGAAATATTTCCTCCATTGAAAACATGCCGGGAGCAATATTTTTTATTTGCCTTTTAAAATTCAAACTACAACTCGTAAACCCATTTTTGTACTTCCTGCGTTTATTATTGCCGCCACTTTCCTTGACATTTTTTTAAGACTAGAATATTTATTTACTTTAATAATTATTAATATTTTTAAATTTCAATTTCATATTATTACGGCAGTGAAAGGCACTTTTTCCACTTTCTTTATGGGTTTTATTATATTTTAAGAGAAAAAAAGTATTACTTAAAATTTAGTAATCTGTCGTTGACCAGTTTGGTGATCATTCTACTCGCCGAGCATATTGCTCAAATTCTTTCATATATTTTTTATGAAGTATAAAGTAGTAAAAGCATTCGATATTTTTGGTTTGACGTAATAATTACCTTCACAGAAAACGTTATATATTTTATTTTTCATTTTAGAATTTTTTGTTGTATCAATTTATTTTTTGCTTAATTTATGAAAACTGAATTATTTGTCTTTTTTTATGCGATATTAATGAAAAAATATTAAATGTGAAAGACTGAATGTTTTCTGAATAATACTGAAAAAAAAAACCTTTAATAATGAAGGTGAAATTCTTGTAAATTAATTTACTTTCTAGGAAATGGTTAAATACTTTTCTGTCTTTATACTTCTTAGAGCAGCTTATTCAACCAACATATTTTGAGTATGAAGAAGTCTCAGTATGAAAGTAACATATTTTTTTCAGTACCTAGAAATATTTATGCAGGTATCAGTAAAAAAAGGCAGAACATTAAAGTTATTATCCCTGTTAATACTTAGACATCCATATTTCCTTCCAGTAGAAGTTTTCCATCTCTGTTGGAAAACCCTTCGATATATTTATTCTATTTTGTATTTGGGCCGTTACTACAAATTATGAATATCGGTTGACCTAGCACGAAATCCATTTCTTTTTAGATCGTTATGTTATCGCCAATGCCGATGTTTACGTTCGCTAGCGTAGGCGAATATAAATGTCAAATTCATGCATTTTGTCCGTCGATAAGAAAGCTAAATTATTTTGATAATCCCCGGAATATGCGAGCAGAATACTCTAATTTAGTCCCTAGATATTTGCATATTTTTGTACCATGGATTATATTATCATCTTTATTTGTATAGCAGCAATACTTAAAGCGTAGTTATTACCAAAATAAATGGAATTTTAAATTAAAATTCTGTATATATGGGAATGAAATTATTATTAAGACAAGATTCATAAAAATAAATGTTCAGGAAAATCATTGAATATTTTATGAATTGTTAGTTTTATTTAATGTTTTATTTACGGCCGATGAAATATTATTTATATTTAAAGTAATAACATTGTGGTCAAACACTTTATAACATGACGGATACGTATCGAAACCAGGAAACATAGAAAACTCCTTAAACAATAATAGCATTTAATTATTATTATCCCGTTTTTCCTTTATTAAGAGAAACGTGTAAGCGAAATTGCGTATTTCATGGACTGATTAACAAAGCCAACAAAATGGCGGAGATAAGCTTTGCAATTAATATTGTCCTTTTAAATTATGCATGTATGTACTCGTGAGTTAACGTGACAACAAAAAATACATTTTTAAGGCAGGTCATTAATTGCATGATTATAGATTTATTATTTTTGTGACTTGGATGAAAAGCATCTGAGTATTTTTTCAAAATAATGAAAATAATCATCAAAATTTATGATTTAAAATAAATACGAATAAATACCGGTTGTTATATAGTTTTTACATAAACAAAATTAACAAGTGAATTAAATAGTTTTTTGCTACCGTTCGTAAAATCGCTATTTGGTCATGAGGAAAAATGATAATATTTGACATAGTTTTATATTATGATCATGGTTAATATAATCTAAGCAGCGTTGCCAACTTCCATCAACCGAATATCGGTAGATTCTGAAATATAAATAGGTGAATTTCGGTAGATTCACGAAAATCCACCTAAATGAACGAAGGAGGGGAGAGA
>NW_028280298.1:0-22667 GCF_059751315.1 Micrasema longulum
TGCAACAATACCAACAAATCAATGATTTATGATTTTCGCTATTTCGAATACACCGCATTATCTTTATTTTTATTATTTTTCTACCTAAGTATGTTAACTTTTCAAATCCCAAAGTTATTATTTAGAATATTTATAAAACAACTGTGTAATATCCTAAAGATATATTGTTATTATATTATTTCATAATTTTGTAATAGAACACTGTATGTTAATTGTGTTTTTGTTTATGTTTATAAAAGGCAGTTGTGCCGTGTATACACATATAAATAAATAAAATAATAAATGTATGACTTAAATTTTTGGTTTTAAAAGCCTATATTTCAGAATATTTCGTATTTTGCTTAATGTAACACGACATAATAGCATCGTTTCCTAAGAGAGAAAAAAATTATGAAATTGATTTTTAGTAGAGTCTGTAATTTTAAATAAACAAAGGGGTTGTCATAAATTTTACCTTTCTAAACTTTTTACCGCCCCTACAACCCAGAAAGCCTTTTGTGGGAAAGTTTCGCTCATTTTGAACAATACTCAGCCTAAAAAAGTCACTCCACCAACGTCAACATCATCATCATTGGCGAAGCGTAAGCTGGTTCCCGACATCAGGTATATTGAATTTCGCAATGTCACAGCGTAAATGGATTAATAAGGAATTGAAGTGAAATAGACTGACCGTTTTTAAGATTTTCTTTTTTTTATTTTTTTATTTAAATTTCATTGATAAACCCTTACGGGTTACATACATTTAACAAAATATTTTCACTTTTAAAATTCACATTCTACTGTTAATAATAATATTTTTAACATCTTTTGTAAAGGTTTTCTGAGTCTTTTGTTTAGTTTTGTCTGGTAGTTTATTGTATAATTTCAGTCCATGGTTTATTAGTCTCGATTGTCCTTTTCTCGTTTTAAAATATTGTATATGATACTTTTGATATTCTGGTATTGTGTTCATGTTTACTACAGTTTTTTTCAAGTTTTAATTCTTCGTCTACAATTACATCAGTGGCTAATTTATGAATAAATTTTAAGGATTCTAGTTTAAAGAGTTCAGTTACATTTAATTGTTTAGTTTGTTCAAAGAGTTCTTTAGTTGCTGTTAGATAGGGAAGGTCATATACCAGCTTTAATATTTTATTTTGCTGTCTTTGTAGTCTGTTTATGTCATTTTGATTTCCTGTTCCCCATAGTTGTTGCATATAACATATTTAAGTTTTGACGTAGGATTCATGCATGAAAAAAATTCCTTTATTGGAACAAAGTTTTTGATTTAAAAAAATAGACTCGATAAAGTCGCCACTTTGCTAATTAAATTGTTGATATGAATTGTCTGTCTATTGTTAGTCCTAAGTATATAACATGTTCAATTTTAGTTAGTCGTTAATTATTAATGTAAGCATTTACATGGTGACATTTTTTTCTAGATTCAAAACGGATAATATTGCATTATTTTTCATTAAGTGTAAGTATTTATTCTTCTAGAAAACAGCGGCAAAACTCCACGCTGGTGGTATCTTCGTTTTCCTTTCCACCGTAATTTATTTTGGTTTATTATTAATTATATTGTATAATTTGTGAAGCGTTTTGACATCAGATGACAATTGAAGACCTTGGCGGAAAAACAACAAAAAGATACCCAGAAAAATCTCTTACTTAAAACATGTAGTAGATAACGAAATCGTAATATTTGTTGATAAAACGTGATTATTATTATTATTATTTTTATACCAACTATACTTTTCAACACTGTTCCTATATTTTATTTCTTTATATTGTGTTTTTTTTTTTATTTTAAATCTATGTGGTTTATATACTCATCTTCTTTTTTTATACAAACTTTACTTCTTACTTCTTAACACTGTTCTATCTTTTGTTGCTTTATATTGTATTTTTTAAATTTAATGTTGTTTATACACTTATATTTTGTAAAACTTTCATGTATGTAAAAGCCTTATGGGCGTGAAAAAATAATAAAATATATAAAAAAAAATATAAATAAAATTATAATCATTATTATTATTAATTAAACCCGTACTTGTAAAAAATGCATATTTAAAGAATCATTTCAATAACAAAACATTATTTTTGAATCCAGTAGCTTTCCGATGACACCTACATATATGGATGTATCTACCTATCCAATATGGATGTTTCTTTTTAATAAAAACCATCGCCATTCCACGAAACGATACGATAGACCCAGCATACCTTATGTCTTTTGGCTACTCATTTAACATCTTAAATCCTTTATGGTACAAATTGCTCTAAATTACCTGGATTTTTGTTTTAGTTATGATGCTTCATAAAACGATAAGTTCAAATTACGTTCTAAAAATGAGGATTCCCGTGCCATGTCGCGTCAACAGAACGTAGAAATAACATTGACTCTATATTTATGTTTAATCTACTAAATGGCTTAATCGATCTACCATCGTTACTGGAACAAGTGGCATTCAATGTTCCGATCCGCCGTTTGCGAAATAATAATGTGCTGTTCCTTAATCAATAAAGCACAAACTATTGCTTGCATGCACCAATGTCCCGATTGTGTCGCATTGCAAACTCAAGACAAGATTTGGACTTTTTTGGTGCAAGTCTTTCTAGATTTAAACTATCACAATGGCTGCGTCCTTGCACCGTTCTTATTCATCATACTGATGGATTTTATCTCATGCAAATCAATACCACCTGATCGGGGTATAGAAGTGAACTCCCCCCTCAAGTAGTGCGACTTGGATTATGCAGACGATGCAGCTCTTTTTGAAAAGTCTGTTGGTGATTTTCAGTAAATTGTTGACACACTGCAGGAAAACTCAACTCGTCGGGGTATTAATATTAATACAAAAAATACTCTGTTAGGATTATGTGCAACAAATCCTGTCCTGAATGATAATGGACATAGGATTGAGAAAGTTGACAGCTTTAAATACTTGGGAGTTCACATAACTGAGGATGGAAGTGTGCACAAGGAGCTTGCAACCCGCCTAGGAATTACTGTAGCAACTTTTAACATGATGCGTGTTGTCTGGAACTCTAGTATATACACGGTCAACGAAATTCCAATTATTCAACTCTTGTAAAATGCCAGTACTCCTATATGGGTGCAAATCTTGGCACCTTACCAAAGCTCAAAACACCAAACTTTTGAGTTTTGAGAGTAAGTGTTTGAGAAGAATATTAGGTGTAAGGTGGTTCGATTTTATAACTAACATTGAAGTCCGAGAACGGACGCAGCAGCCTCCTATAACGAGCGTCTTGAGGATGCGGTGGTGGTCCTGGCTTGGACACGTGCTGCGCATGCCTCAGGAGAACCTTAATCCAAGTTGCCTCTTCTTTAAACCTGCAGGCTCACCTCGTCCTGGAAGGCCGTCGATGACGATCTTTCGACTTTATTCGGCGGAATTAAAGGGCGCTGGATTGACATGGGAAGAGGCGAAAATGCTGGCTGGTGATGGTGATGACACTATTTCCCGCCAAATACAAGATAAGCTCCGGAACATCGAAACACAAGACGGGTCCTTAGTACCTCATCTATTAATATATGTGCACACTTTTTTTACATTTTACGTTAGAAAAAAATATTGTTATTTTACTAAAATAAATCGTCATTCCCTATCCGCACTCAGTGGTATATAAGGCACTGCCAATCGCAGTGTATATGGATCATTTTCGTTACATAAAATGTAAGGTGATCAATCGTTCGCTTCTAGTGCCAGTCCAGGGACAGTGAAATATTATAGTGTAAAAACACCTTAAAAACAAATATTTTACATTGACCCTGAATCGAACCTGAGACCTCAAGCATGGTAAGCAAACAAGCCAACCACATTACGAGGCGGACGTGTCTCCACTCAATTTCAATTTCCAACATTTTTGGCTAAAAGGAGTCATCGATTTAAAAACACTCGTCCAGAGTTCTGGTTCTATTTTACTCAGAACTGTATTCTTCACCCGCCCGGACACAGTTTTTTTTTAAAATTTAATTTTATGTTTGTAATTAGAATAAGGAGTAGTTAATTAAAAAATATACGCACATTTCATAATCAACGATTTCGTCACGTTACTTGGGAATGTGACCGGCTTCAATGGTCTATTTTTGATTTCTCAAATTTAGAACCCAGGCCACGTGAGGTTCTAAAAAAAACCTAATTGTATCGATAAATCAAAAACTTTTTTCATCCCGTTTTGAAACGTCTTTTTTTGTCGTTATTTTTCTGATTTTTTATACTTGTGAACAAAAAATCAATTCTCCTTCGCAATTTAGCTATCGAAATGTGATTCGCTATTTATAGATGACGTTGTGGGATTCGAGTTTGGAACATTAAGATCTAAATTTATTGCATCAGAGAGGGTCAACATTTTTAATGAGGGAGTATGGAAGTCTAGGCATTTACAGGGCTTATGACGCGGTCTGACTTTTCTTTTAACTCGATCTCGTTTAAAATACAATAAAACCTACTGAAGTATAAACCACGACCAGAATCGTCTGGTTCTGAAAATAACAAATGATTTATTTTATTTTATTTTATTTTATTTTATTTTATTTTATTTTATTTTATTTTATTTTATTTTATTTTATTTTATTTTATTTTATTTTATTTTATTTTATTTTATTTTATTTTATTTTATTTTATGTTATTTTATTTTATTTTATTTTATTTTATTTTATTTTATTTTATTTTATTTTATTTTATTTTATTTTATTTTATTTTATTTTATTTTATTTTATTTTATTTTATTTTATTTTATTTTATTTTATTTTATTTTATTTTATTTTATTTTATTTTATTTTATTTTATTTTATTTTATTTTATTTTATTTTATTTTATTTTATTTTATTTTATTTTATTTTATTTTATTTTATTTTATTTTATTTTATTTTATTTTATTTGAAAGCATTTGTCGATACAATTTTACATGCAAATATATCTTCAATTATAGAATTACACAAAATAGATTTATATATTAAGATGCAATACATATTTTTGAATATTTTTTATACAGGATACAATGCAATAAAAAATAAGTTGTACGTGTGTACTTATTAAATAAGATTTATTCCTAAGAGATTATTCGCAAAAGCTGAGAGAGTATCATGAAAAACGTAAATTTTATTGTTTCGGCAGTATTCATTAGATTTATTTTCCTTTTTAGCCTGGAGAATATTGTCAAACTCATGCGGTCTCCGTGGTGTAGTAGTCAAGACGCTTGACTCACACACGGAAGGTTCCGGGTGCGATTCACGGAGAGAATACAAAAATTAAATGTGATTTTTTTCAAGCCTTGGTGTTCTGTGATGTAATTCACCACTGTAATTGGGCCTCCTATCCTGTCGTGGTGCAAAAAAAAAATATCGGTCATTTGAGAAACCCCCTTAATCGGTCTTTCTAAACTTTTTTAAAATCACAGAATAACGGTTTGTTATAAAATTTGGAAGTAAGTATCTGAAATTAATAAATTAATGCTGTTTTTCTTATTATTAACCAATTGAAACAAAGTGCATTTTAAGTCAAATTCACATCCGCCAAATCCCTGATTTATGGGGTATCTCTTTAGTTTCGATTTAAGGACCGATTTAATTTCTACTGCGTTCTTGAAAGGACTGTCAATAGTAAAGTGTTGTCAGCCGCCAGATTTCGTGAATCCGAGTATAACGATAAGTCGTAGCGACGTAAAATTTCAAAATTGATAGTGCTCAGAATACTGGTTCTTTGATGAAATTACGTACCTAGCAAGGCAAACAAAACTACAATCACAGAATTATATTTTAGATAAGCCATGAGAATAAATTGTAATCGATCCTTGAAAAACTGGGTAATAATTCTACTTTATTCATAATAGGGAAATAGCACGTACTACGATTACCGATAAATATATATAAAATGTATTTAGAATAATTAATTGTATTTTCGAAATCAATATGGATGCTGTGGAGAAATGTTTTCATCCATAAATTTAAACAAGAACTTGTTTGGCCTTGACAGTTGTGACGATTCGTGACAATATTCTAAAAACAAAGTTGAACGGCAGGAACAAATAAACATGAATCGTGACGTATTAGGGGCGTGGCTAATGGAATGACCGTTTTTGCGAGAATTCGAAATTGCAAATTCAAAAGTATTATTTATGCTACTAATAATTAGCAATAAATTATTTTATTACTGGACAGTATTTCATAGATCTTTATTACTTTAAAAATGTTTAAAAATAACACCTAATATTTTCCTATTATTATTGGTTGGCCAGAAGAAGTTACCAAATATCATAATTAACCCACCAATGTAATAGAAAATTCTACAAAAATCAGAAATCACTTATCATGAAAATTCTTAACAAGAAAATATTACCTGAGAAAGTTTAGTGGTTTTTTTATATTTGGTAATAGACTATTTAGACCAGTAATTTTTTATTTTTTTAAAATATTTATTTATTTTATTTTCAGCGCTATGCTTTTATAAAGATTTGTTTTTCTGAAATTACTCCGCGTGTGACATCTCAAGTTCTCATCCGTTTTTTCTCGGTTAATTCCGCCGATTATTCCGTTGACGTACCCTAAACCGGAAATCTTTTACGATTCTCTTATCGTTGGTTGATTCGCGTGAACATCGTTCAAAGTAGTTCGTTTTTATTTAATTATTTTAAATTACATATTTCATACATTTCCAAGAAACTTTGTCGTTCAATTCAATGCACTAATTTTTACCGTGCGTAGGAAAACATTTTTCATATCCAAATTTCCGTGTAAACTTCCTTATTGATTTTTTTCTTGTTTTTAATATGTGGAATTCTTTCGCCATAAACACAACATCTTTTAAATTCATTCTGATCTCTGCGACTCTGTTTAACTGGCCAAATATTTTGGATCAACATACAATAACTTTTAATCTATTCTTTTCTTAATTATAAAAAAATGTACTAAGTGTTATACCTACTTATATTACTGTTTAAAATATAATACATCGCCTCTGTTACCTCTATTACTTAAATACTTTTAATATTGTTACTATTTATTTACTGTTAATTTGCTGCATACCTATGCTATAATTTCTTGTTTAATTTTCCTTTGTTATTTTCTGCTGATTTCATATCTATATTTTCTTCACTTGTGTAAAGGTGTTTTATATTTTATTTCATCATAATTGTTTTTTTCATATTATTTTATACTTTTTTAAATTCGTAAGCCGTTGAATAAATAAATAAATAGACTTTCGACTGGGTCCTCCTCTATGACTCGTCTCCTTTACGGTTCCCTCTTAAATAGCATGAGGGAGTTCGCGGTTTGAAATGTGGCCTATCCAACAGACACGAATTTTTAATATAGTCTTCAGAAAAATATTGGAATATTTGATCGTATTTAGTCGACCACCCTGTACTGCATGACCTTTATATGTTTCATTATCAGCATGCGCATGTGTTTCGCGATAACACATTGTGTTTGAACAATAAAAATAAGGTACACACGATACGTTTGACCTCTAATCACACAAACATCAGACATTCATACTTACCTACCGATGGAGAACAGAAGCTCTCAAAATGTGGAGAAATAATTAACTTATTGAGGTAGTTTCTGATGGGTGCTTAAACAGGCATTGCAATGTTATCAACGTATAAATTAGACACGCTGTAAGTGCGAAGTGAATATTTATTTTATTTATTTACTTACATTTTTTTGTTTTTATATTAGTACATTTTTATTACATACATATATATTTGCTAAAACTTAAAAAACAGGATTAAATCTAAATGTATACATTTATAATATGTCAACATATTACAACACGAAGAACATTTTAGAGAAGGTTAAATTTTATATTATTTTATTCAGAAAACATTCAGTCATACAAAATAAGTATTAAAAACAACAATTTTAACAAAAAAAGACCAACTAAATTTTCATAAATTTAAAAGATAATAACATTAAATGTGACAAATATAATAAAGTATTCTAGACATCTACAGGGCTTATGACCGGCAATTGGCTGGTTTAAGTGGACATTTTACACACTGTGTAATACTCACCATTCAGCCAATACTTGGACATCTATATTCCTTCAATTATTTTATCTGTTGATGTTTTTAAAGTTAAAGATCTGAAACCTTTATTTATGCGGGTGAGATTCATCTGATTGTCCTAACATTATTCATCTGATCACCTAAAAATAAAAAAATAAATTTTTATTTTTAAATTTTTATACTTTTTCATGGACCAGGTTGATTGATCAACAATATTTTGAGTTTGTCCACATTTTTGTAAACAACGACTGGATTTTACTCCCTAGGAAGCTGTTAATATAAACGTATTACAACAGAGATGAAGAACACTTTACTAAAGGTAATATCGAATTCCAGGCAACTACAGGGCTGATGACCTGTCATAAGCTGGTTTAAGTGGCCACTTTACACACTGCATAACATTCATCATTCTGCCCATATTTGAACATCTAAATTCATTCAATTCTTTCATCTGTTGATTTTTTCAAAGTTAAAGAGCTGAAACCTTTATTTATGCTGGTGAGATTCATCTGATTGAATTATATCACCTAAATACTAAAATGCCTTCTCTAAAATGTTATTCATCTCTGTTGTAATATGTTAATATTAACAGCTTCCCAGGGAGTTGAATCCAGTCCTTGTCTACAAACATTTGAAATAACTCAAAATATTGTTTAAAAAATGTTGGTCAAATTTACATATTTACACATTACTTGAGTCCTCATTTATTTATTTGTATTTATTTAAACACTTTATATATGTTTACAGTTTACATACATATATGCATAAAGGCGGGGATATTGCCTTAAGGAAATTTCTTCTTACTACCCAAATCGTTTAATGCAAGAAAATTAGTGGCATATGAACAAAATATTGACAAACATATATATTTTTAATAATTAAAATTGACTTGATATCTACACTATACTATGAAGAGAGAAGCGGTAGAGAGGGAAAGAAAGAGGGAGGAAAAGGAAAAAACTTAAATGTTCAGGAAATGAAAGTTCAAACGTGATTTGAATGTAAATAAAGAAGGGGTTTCTGACATTATTGGGAGATTATTCCATAATCGAGCAGGTACTACTGTGAAAGAGGAGGCAAAAAAATAGGGCGGTGAATGGGTATTGAAAGGGTTCTCTCGTTACTAGAACAAAGAGATAGCCCATGCTATGATAGAGGTTGGAATAGCTCTCTCAGATAAACAGGCGAAGTTGGATTATTTAAAATATTGTGAAAAAGTGATGGAATGTGAATGTTTGTTCTACTGCACTATTGACAAAAAACTATTTTACTCTATAAACATTTTAACTACCTTTTCACTAAAGCTATCAGAAAAGCTGGATCTCTCTCCATGATCAGATCTTGATTTCAGTTTTGTTAGAAAATAAAAAGAAATTTGTAATTCGGTAGATAATGCGTCAAAAGCGGTCATTTTATCAACTATTTGATCCATTACTGCTGAACCATTTAAATAAACTGTACATTTTTGGAATCTTGACGTCGCGATTGTATTTATTAAAACAAAAAATCCCACATTGGCATTACTCATGCGTCGGTAAACTATGTCATGTGCGATATCATTTTAATTCGTGGGTAATTAATTGACTTCTTTGCCTTCATTCTATTTCGGACGTTCGTCGTAATCAGACGTGAAGCTACGCAGAAATGTGCCCGGTATCTTATATATATATGTATATAATTTTGGTGCTGCTACTAGGCTAAGAAATTTAGTGGTTGATCGAATCTATCAGTTAGATATAGATTCGAAAACGATCTAAAGACACTACAAAACGTTCCAAAAAATTGCAAAGATGTTTCCAACGGACCATGTTTTACAGGAAAATTTCAGCATTATCTTTTTGAAATCGAGATCATACTCTGTTCCATATTTCTGGACATTGGTTTCCAACGAGGCATATCGTTATTTTTATAAATGTGCTGAATTATTCAATTATATTTGTGTTTTGGTTCAACATATTTATATGAATCGGCATTTTCATACTTAAAACAAATGAATAATAAGCACAATTTAACGTAGGTATTTATTTATTTAGCAGCCCGCCATAGAAAAGTGAAACTGACATAATAGCAGTTATGTGAAAAGAGTCAACGATCAAATCTACACAACAGTTGGCATATTTTTTACTTGGTCATTTGATTAAAAATGCATACATCAATTTTTTTTCAGCACATAAAAAAAAAAGAAATACGTATTTGATCAGTTTTAATCAATTTTTAAAGTCTAGCTGACCACACTACCTAACATATGGATTTTACAGAAAACAGCCAGATCTAATTTTGAATACCTCATTAAAATTTTGATTGTATAAGATGACATTCCGTATTAAAAATATGTTTTATTACAGGTATTTTTAAATCAATTAATTTATAAAATTAAAATACTTATATATTTATCCACTTTCATTTATTTAAGCGAACTAGTTTCGGGAGGAATTAATTTTCCCCAGATTTGCTAGTGCTGTGGAATTTTTCAGAAAATTAATAAAATTTAGTTTTTGTGATCATCACTATTTTCGGAAGGTGATTATTACAGTTTTTTTGTTTTTTCAGAACATGGAATTGACCTTTAGCACTCGATAGCACCAATATCTCATTTTCCCGAAATTGTGGACTGGTTGCTTTCTGCTAACTACTTTCAATTTTTCTCGCATGAGAGATGCTCATGGGTTAGATTCTTTAAAGTTGGCAATATCCAACTATAAACCTGACTTTGCTACACTAAAAGATGCTGGCACTAAGTTAATACTCAGAATTTTTTCAATTTGGTTCTGTGTTGTTCAATACAGTATTTTTATTTTTTTCAAAATGCATATTGTGTTTCATTTATTTATTTATTCATTGACTTTTTAACTTTAAGTACATTGGCAGACTTATTGCTAAAAGGAATATCTTCCAGCCATCCAAAAAACAGGTTGGTCAAAAAGAAGAGATTGGTCAAAATTTTGTACTAAAAAAATCATCAATATATACCAAAAGAAGTACATACGAGTACATAAAATTAAAATAAAAAAACCTAATTAATTCAAAATAACCACTGTTTTTCAATTGGGAGATAAGGCTTGCACATGTTAACTTTAATACAATTTTAAAAAGTACATTATGTCATACATGTTAAATGATGAGAAATGTGTTTATCTGATCATATAGCATGCATTATAATATTTTTAAATCTATGGTCAAGTTAATTGTAAATGTCTGATTAAATGATTGATAGATTGCATGAACTGGTGGTTTCCCAAATAAAATAAAATAAACTACTAGACAGTGAAAATTAGATCTCGGGTCTGATCAAGTTGGCCAACCCTGGCCTAGAAGACACAAATAGGTGATAGACCATTCATTTGCAGAGGCAATAAAACAGTCTGTGCTGTATGTAATGAAACGAAATTTTAGCAAACGAAAGAGTTTGATTTGGATACAGAAAACCGGAGTATCCAAATCAAAATTACTGAAGAAAATTTTTTTTAATGGAATTAACAATGTTGAATTTTCACTTTTCTTTTTCAATTTTCATTTTGGTTTTAGTCCAAAATTTAATAAAGAAATGGAAAATGTTCTTGTCAAAGTGTACGAAAAAATTATGTACATCCTTATATTGCTTAGATCTTAGAAAAGGTTAGTGGTTATGTATAGAAATTTACAGAGATATATACCATCTTATCGATTTGTCATACTATATGACATAACTAATGTGTTACTGCATGAAAATGTCATTCATGTTCTCCCAAAACTATTCAAAGACACTTGAGCTCAACACCATTACACGGTTTATTTTAATTGTAATATAAACAGTTTTATGTTGCTAAAATTTAGATTAGAATGTTAAAATCAATTAATTCCAACGTAATAAAAAAACCATTCATACACGTTTCTAATTCAGAAAAAAAAAAATACCTGGAATAATTCTGTAATTTTTATTGCATTTCAGACTCTTTCCGAATGCTCCCCATAGACTCCGGACAAAGAACATCATCTCAAAGAAAAAATGTAAGCTGAAACATTATATATATTTTTTTGTAGAGGAATATAGATATTAAGAGACTCGTTTTACGATGTTTCTCCAAGTCCAAAAAAAAAAAAAAAATTCTGAACCCTCTCTGCTCTCCTCTATCACTTGTATATGATTTTATTTGTTAATTAAAATGAATTTTCACCAATAATTTTTAGTATCTTTTTTTTTTTTTTTTTATATATACGCCCTCTCACTCGTAGTTCAGTATCTTAGAACCTTATTTTTTAGGTCGCCATATTTTATTTATTATTGTTATTATTATTTTTATTTTTTTACAATACACATAAGAGGTAAAACAGAGTATTTAAAAATTAAGGATAATTACATAGCAATGAAATACATATTAATAGTAAAAATAGTAAACAAAAAATCCCACAAAGGCATGGCCTGTTCGTGGGTATACAAGAAAATGTTAATGAATTTTTGCTCCAATAATAAATAGACAGTTATTATATTTGTGTAACATAAGAAAGAAAAAATAAAATATTCTGTAAATGATCATATGGAATTTTTTTTATAGTAATTAAAAAAGGAAATAAAAAATATTTAAAAATTATAAAAATATTCCTTATTATTAAAGGGCAACAAAATATATCATAGAATAAAAGGGTCCATATCTTTAGTTTGTATCCAGGATAATGCGTGTTTTTTAAAGAAAAGCATAATTTTATAAGTTTGGAATCAATAAAATATTATCAGTTAAAAGAGAATTAAAAATTTTTGGGCCTATAAAATACGCATGTCTTTGTGCGAGCCTCGTTTTACAATGTGGTATTTTTTACACACGATTCTTTCTTTGACTTGATCTATTTGAATTACTTGTAAATAAATTTTGGTTTATAAATATATATTTTAAACATTGGAAACAATATATTTAATGTATTTATATTTATAATCTTAAACTTAAAAAAAACTATTTTACACCAGCTTAAACTTTAAACATCTTTGATCAGAATACTGTTTAAGCGTATTTATCCGATGTTGTGACCTTCCAGCAAATTCAATAATTCCCAGAGTTTTTGCGAAGTTTTATTTAATTGTTGCCAATTATAACTAATTAGTTTAACACGTCACCTATGAACTAATATTATGAAAGCATTTCTCATATCGTTCCCGAGTAAACATAAAAAAAAACGTATATTTTATAAAAAACCAAATCTAAATTTGTTTACTTGATAATTGAAAAAAGAGCCAAATAAAATTAACCGAACATTTTTTTTTCATATTTACGTTCTTATGATTTACTTTATTTTATTTATATTTACGACAAAATTGCCTTTTACAAAACTTAAAATATAAACATGTTTGGTCTAATTATTATTTTTTTGAAAAAACATGCATTACTATACTCAAGATTTAGAAACAAAAATTAAACCTAAAAATTATAAAACACATTCAGCAGGAGTTAAAAACAATTAAAAATAAAAGTAAAAATCAAATGAAATAATAAAATATTTTAAAGAATTAATATAACAAAAAATTAAAAAGCACTGTTTCAAATAACAATTAGAATAAAGGTTTAATTACCATTCACCATCTTCGAAAAGTTCAATAGGTTTGATATACATTTAAGAACAATATCCTACACTAAATATATCCGATACGTGGGAATAACTATTGCCGAATTCCTAAGTCTACATAATGCAGGATTACAAGTATACCCAAGTATTTCGATTCAGGGCCATGGTCAATGAGTTATAAATATTTATCTCACTATTTGGGCCTCGGCCTCGTGGTGTAGTGGTCAGCGCATTTGCCTACCTTTATATATTTCGTCTCGGGTTCGATTCCCGAAATGGTTGAAATGAAATATTATTTTAAAGGATGTTTTTACACTAGAATATTTCATAGTCCCGAGACTGGTACCAGAAGCGTAAGACTGATCAGCTTACCTTCATGTAACAAAAAAATCAAGATGCAGTGCCCTATGCACCATTAGATGCAGAAAGGGAATGATGTCATCATGATTGTGAATAGAAAATGGTAATCAAGTTGCAGTTGAGTGCGATTCGAACCTCGAACCTCTCAACCGTGAGTCCGCGACGCTAGCCACGGGACCACAAACCGATTCAATTTTGACAGGCTTTCCAACAGAGATTGATAACGGAATAAAGAATAGATGGACATCTTAACTGAATGTGGAAATCTAGAATTTTCCATTGGCTGTTTTAAGTGATCACTTTACCTACTGTATAACATTCGCAATTCTGCCTAATGTTTGTAATTTCTATATCGCCACAATGGGGAAGTTCAGTGCTACAGAAAATTGGACATAAAAAATGTTTTCTTACGCGCGGTGAAAATTAGAGCATTAAATTGTGCAGCGAACTTTTTTGAAGATTTATGAAGAAAAAAATGGTTTTATCAAAAACGGACTACTTTGAATGACGTCACTAGTTTTTCCGAATCATCAATTATATTGTTGTGATAGATTTTCGATTTATGGGAAGCTAATTTACCAATTAGCTGACTCACCGAAGAGAACTTGTGACGTCACACACAAAGTATTTCAAAATTCAAAAGCTTTAAAAAATCATAACGCTGATAATACAATAAATATTTTTTTTTATTTTTGTCTTCGAAAGTTTTTTAACAATCTATTTTTTTAAATAACCACCGAATCATTTTCGGAAGTTGCATATGGAGTCAAAGTTATCGGGTTATTATTTTATGTTTTTTTAAAAGCAATATGCTTTATATGTGATAAGTTTATTCTTTTGAAAAAAAATGCTGTCTAGTTTAAGAGTAAAGTAAGTTAAAAACAATAATTTTAAATTTATTAAACTTCTTGTTTTACTAGACTATGATTACTATGGCATTATAGCTAAAGATACGACGTTCTTAACGATTTCGAAGATACACTATCGACCCCGTATCCTCTCTTCGAGTTTTGAGGTGAGTACATTGATAGCTATTATTTTCATTTGATTTATTGTTTATTTACATTGATAACATCATAAAGTATCGAATTCATTCTCAATACGTTACAAAAAAATACGTTAAATTTATTAAATAGGAAAGAGAAAAAAAAGACATGTAAAATGGACATTTTTAAAACTGATCAAGATACACTGCGATTGGTGTCCCAATACAGTGCTCTATGCACCATTAAGTGCGGAGAGGGAATGATAATGATGATGGTGAAAATGGATATAGATATTGCAATTTAGTAATTGCCTTCCTAAGAGAAATCCCACTGTCATGAAATATATTGACATCCGAGGCGATACGATTGAATAACGCGATTGCTCTACCTACCGGCATAACCGTTGGCAGGTTGGTCCTGCATCGTGGTAGGTAGCTCAATCACAAATAACTATCGACGTGCTTAAAAACATGAAAAGCATTTGAGCGAATACAATGAACAATAATGAACATGCTTTAGCTATCGCAGTCATAAGTCAACGTGTGTGTAATCTCTAAGTCAACGCTCGTGTCGTTTTATTTTGTTTTCCTCGTAAATAAATACAGTTCATTGGCGAAAAATAGCGTTTACTATAAAAAATAATACAATAGATTGCATTTGCAAAAAAGTAAGGAGTATCCAATACAAAAAAGTAAAAATAAAATTACAATTACTATGGCGACTGCTTTTCTTGACATTTAGCTTGCCAACCGGCTAAATGCAATAAATATCATAATAAATAAAAATAAATAAATGAATATAGCCATTTTGATATATTTTTTATATTTACACCGGTGAAATTCAAAATATGTGAATATACACAATAAAATAAAATCATTAAACTAACATACAAATTTTCCTACCTGACCCCGACGACTAAACTGTGCGAAAAAAATCATCAGTTTGACATAAAATACTTGACGAAAACTGAGACGATAAAAATTGTGCATAAAATCGCACAGCAAAACATATAATACGATGATATAACATTAACCAAAAATACTGACACACGCAAATATATATTTCAGATATATATTTTTTTTTTATTTATAAATCATATAACACAAAGTATTTTACAAGTATAATACATTGAACTAAATTTCCAGGAGTTACAACAACTCAATGCGGGACATTGTAATAATGTATATATATTTTATTGAATAAAGACTAAAATAAAAAAATATTAACATTTCGAAAATAACACATAATGAGAACAACAAAGAATCAAAGCAAGTTAAGCACCTTTATAACTAAATATAGCGCAACAATATATACGCTAAAAACCTTTTCTTACACAAGCAGAATAAATATATAAGATAACGCTTTTAAGAATAAAAAAAAGTAGTGAATCTACCAAGGGAGATAAGGTCATTAACATCACATGCCATGCAGACGATGCAGCCATAGTGATGATGAGAACATATCCATCTCAGTTAGTAAACATCTGGATGCCTAAGAAATGTCGTATAGTACAATGAACACATGATTATTGGAAACATAATTCGGATATATAATAACACCACAACCACATTAAAAGAGCAAAGATAAAAGTAGGATAGTCAAAAATACTATACAATGGAATTCAACAATTCAATGACATACCTTACTACTTGAAAAAGTACACTGGAGACAAATTAAAAATCACGATGACTCCAATTACCAGACGAGACACAACATGACTCGACCTTATAATATTTCTTAGATAATAATAACTGATTTTCTTTTAATTATAAATATTTTTTTTAAATACGGGCCCTGGTTTTTTCCACCTGGACATGTAAATATGAATTTATGATATTGAATTAACTATTTTTTTATTTTTTTTTGTATTCAAAGCATTGACTTTGTGGTTAAATAAAAATATAGTAAAAACTAAAGAACTTTTAAGAGAAGGGAAAATAGAAGTCTAGGCATCCACAGAGCTTATGATCTGTCATTGGCTGGTTTGAGTGGCCACTTTACACACTGCGTAACATTCACCATTCTGCCCACATTTTAACATCTAAGTACATTCCTTCAATTCTTTCACCTGTTGATGTTTTGGACAAACTCAAAACATTGTTAAAAGCTGATTTTTCTACCCACTAATGTTATTATGTTATTTACATTAAAAACACGTATGAAATGTCACTTCCTAAATATTAAAGTTTTATTTTCTCCCTCTTTCCTTCCGTTTTTACCCCTTCCTCTCTTCATAGTATAGTGTAGATATTTAGTCGAATTTCACTTCTTAAAAATACATATGTTTATCAATATTTTGTTCTGTAATGAAATTATTAATTAACCAATAATATGTTCATATACTACTGATTTTTTTAATTGAACGGTTTATGTAGGTAGGAAGAGATTGCCTTAAGGCAATATGCCCGCCTTTATGCATATGTGTGTAAACTGAAAATGTATATAAAACGTTTAAATTTTTTTATTGTGGAAAACGGCTAAAAATATGTAGGATGCGAATGTTGATGGAATCAAAAAACGATGAAGGACAAGAAAGACATGGCATAACAAAACCAGACAAATACTTAAAGATGGACGTGTCAAAAGTCATAATAATCGACGTCCGCGCATGAAATGTATATATGTTGTGTAAAATAACGTCTGCCTACCTCTGCAGGGAAATGATGTAATGATTTTTTTAATTATTTTTTTTTATTTAGGCACATTGACTTGCCTGACGCTTAAAATGCTCTACTTAAAACACACATATTTTCCGTCTCTGTTGAGATAAACAATTGTTTATCTCAACGTTTATTTTTTCGGTAGGATTACCTCACTACTAAGATATTTTTTATTTATGTAAGGATGAAGAAGCGAAAATTGGCGCGTCTTTATTTGATATTCAAGTTCAATGTCAGACAGATTTAAATTAAGAATAGAACACGATTGCTGACAAACGTTTCACCTTGTAAATTGTATACGTGTATATGAATGAGAGATCTAATAAATGTTATAAGAAAATTTATAAGCATTTTTGCGTATAGTGCGGGGTTTCATTAAAATAATCGTTTTTTTATTACATTAACAAATAACTTAGACCATGCAAAATCACATTTATTTTCAATATTATTTCAATATCTCATTTATTTTCAATATCTCATTAAAATATTTTTTTGATATTTTTCTAGGTTAACCTTTTCTTTTATTTCTTTCTTATTTTATTTACATTTCTTTATTTTAATTTTAATAGGTACTTTTAATTTTCTCGAAAATATTTTGAGTTTGTCCAAATTTTTGTAGACAAGGACTGGATTCAACTCCCTGGGGAGCTGTTTTTGGACATTTAGACAAACTTAAAATATTGTTGATAAATCCACCTGGTCCATGACGAAGTATAGAAATTGAAAAAATAACATTTTCAGGCGTTGCCTAGTATGTAGGTGAAATAATTCAATGAGATTAATCTCACTCGCATAAATACAGGTTTCAGCTCTTTAACTTCACAAACATCAACAGATGAAAGGATTGAAGGGATATAGATGCTCAAATACGGGCAGCATGGTGAATGTTACACAGTGTGTAAAGTGGCCACTTAAACCAGCCATTGACAGGTCACAAGCCCCGTAGATACCTAGACTTCTGTATTACCTTCTTTATATATTTATTTATTTAACTTTTTGTAAATAATGTTCATTGTATATTGGCGGGCTTACTGCCAAATGGCAATTTCTTCCAAACAACCAATAAAATAAAAGTTTTATTTTTATAATTTAAGTTAAAACATATTCAATAGAAAATTTAGATAAAAAAATCTAAAGATATTTAAAAATAGAAATAAATGTGGATGTGTATAAATTACCCTAAATCAATACCATTACTCGGTGAAATATACATATACTCAGTGAAAACCAAATGCCGCCTATATAACGCCTGCATAATACCTATTCTCCTCTACGGATGTGATTCGTGGCACCTCACTTGGCCCTAAAACAGCAAAATACTAAGATTTTGAGCATTGGTGTGAGCAATTTTTCAATTTTATAACTTTTTGGACCAGTTGGTTTTATTACAATTTTTGAGTTTGTCCAAATGTCTGTAGATAAAAGGCTGGAACTTCACTAACTTTAACTCTTTAACTTCGCTAAAATCAACAAATAGAATAAAAAATAATGTTCAAACATAAACAAAATGGTGAATGTTCCACAGTGTGTAAAGTGGCCACTTAAATCAGTCAATGACAGGTCATAAGCCCTGTTAATGCCTAGACTTCCATATTCCTTTATTTAAGGTATTCTCCATCCCTGTTGTAATTTGTTAATCTTAGTGATTCCCGAGGGGGTAAAACCCGGTCTTTTGTCTACAAACATTTGGACAAACTTAAATATTGTGCTGGATATGAGAATTTTTAAAGTATTTTTTGTGTGTTTTTCTTGTTTTTGATTCGGGTTTGATCTCCTAAAATTACATAATTTTAATAACAGTACAATTATTGTGTAATCAAGGATAAATTAGTTGTGTGTAGAGTGATTGTTGGCGCTCTGTGGTCGATACGGGGAAACTGGGTCTAGGGCGGGAAAAACCGCTGCAGTCAAGTTCAAGGGCGCCATTTTGTATGCCGTGTGTACATACACCCACTACAGGCGGATAGCTGGCAAACAGTACAACACATAATACACATCACAAGTGAAAAGCCAAAGTGAACAATTCACTTCCTATTTGATATGTGTCCGGGCGGAAAAAGAATACATTTCAGTATGCGAAAAAACAAGAATCATAATAAATAAAATGGAGTGAAGAAATACCCGCTTTATAGCGTAGATGTGGGAGCGATCGCTTACCATGATTGAGTTCCTGGGTTTGATTACAATTTAAAGGTGGTTTTACACTGCAATATTTCCGGTTCTTGGATCACCTTACTTTTTATATAAATAAAAAGAATATGATCTGTCATTCAACCTTATTTACAACATATAATTTAATCAATGTTGATTGCATAGAATTAAGAATAGTCCAGAAGAAGCGTAGAATCATATTTGAATACACACAAACACACCTCTACACTTACTCTCATACAAACACAAATACACATAAACTCGCCCTTTTGTTGTACCACAATTTGATATGTATGATTTTTATTTAGAAACTTCGCTGGTCTGTCTTTAAACTGTATATTTTTTATGTTATTATATCATTGTTAACTGTTTGTTTCTGTAAAATAAATAAATACATTGGACTGTGTCCAAAAACCCCCCATTTTGTCCCACTTTCGCCACGCGCATGTAATGTTCCCAGATCGCGAAAAATATAATCATAACACAAATGCAAGATAATTATATTTTTTTAAAAAAGCGACTTGTTAATTTCTCTAAATTTTATTATACACGCGGAAACATCGATTGACACAACAGAGTAGATAAGTAAAGAGTCATTCAATAAGATTAATTTAAGTAATGAACTTTGAACTTAAAAAATAAAACTTAATTTATTTTACATAAAACGGATAGTTTAATGTCATGTTAAATAATATTTGATGTTTTAAAGATAATGTCGGTCACGGCGTTGTTTAATCCGAGAGGTCTAATTTTCATAAGTTCTCTCATTATATGAGCGAAGTAGCGTAAAAAAATTTACTGCCCTGACAACACTAACAAAATGTCCATTTTGTTTTCTTTGACAATCTGACAGATGTAAAAATTATTTAATATTTAAATAATGCATTTTCCAGTTACACATGAAATGTAATTCTATCTGTTTCTTTAAGATCCCAGCAGTATTTTTACTATTTAAAAAGACACAACACGGCATAGTTGAATTCAAATCGAGAGTTGCGCACTGAGCGACGTCTACAAAGAAACTAATGGGTCAAAACGTAAATCTACTCCTTTAAGAGTAGTTTAGTCGCCTTCTGTTTGATGCGCGTATGCGGTTTCTAGAATATTCTCAATTTTATGGTTGATTGTTTGTTTCTATGAAATGAATAAATAATTAGAGATCGACCGAAACAAGATTTTCAGCCGAAAGCGAAATCGGCTTCTGTTTTAGTTTTGACTGAAACCGAAATATATTAAAATAAGTTAAAAATCATTTTGAAATGCCTACAATTAGGCGTTATATCATTAAATATTACGAGTTCATTAAATATGTAAGTGAAATGAAATAAAAGGTATAAATTTAATAAGAAAATGTGTTCATTTTAAACGCTTTTTGTTTGCTCGCTTGTTCATAGTCCATGATCGATGACAGTCTAACAGTATTGCACATAAAGACGAGAGCGTCGTCTTGCAGTACATTGACATCGTTCCTACCATGGAGAAATGAAGAACAAAGGTATGAAGTCTATAAAGAGACCACCGGGCGTGGTAACGCCCAGTCAGTTCAGTCAGTCCCAGTGCAGTCAATTCACCACCTCATCGCCGTAATATTCGCGCGGCATCATTTAATTCATTCTTTATTCGTCGTGTAATTAAAAAAGGGAATAAACCAGCAACCTCGTGTCTTCTGTTAATCTCTAACTGTGTTAGGAGCTCCAACCCTCGTCAAATTAATACTACATAACTAGTATTTAATAATTAACTATAATGCGATTACAAAAATATAAACATGGAACATCTTAGAACTTCTACCTATTGTTAGCAAATGGCAATCCAATGAATAATTATTTGAATTGACAACAAGACAATATCTCTAATTGTGCCATTTTTTCAATACAGTAATGCATATTTGGGAGACTTCTGTAAAAAATTAAATAGGTCGCACGACGCTGATTTCCCCTAAGCCGGAGTGATTCGTGGGTATTTTCCAATTTGAACTTAGCAGTCCAAGGAAAAATACTTCCACGAGTGTCAAGTTCAGCGTGTCGTACTGGGCACTGGTGACCGGGACGGGGGTGGTTTTGTGGTGGTGAGGAGGAGGTGAAACTAGGTCAGGGTCAAATCTGGAATAACGTTAGGTGGTGGCGTCCGACTCTATTTTGCTATCGACATACCGACGAATAACTCGATTTAATAAGACAACGATACTGCGCAAAGTTCTAATGGTAAACTTATAAATATATATTATCATCACTCGCAAATCCACACTTCTCCATAATAAATGCGTTGCAGATCCTTAACTGCCACTCCACGGACGTAATCATATTAGTTTCACTACTACAGAACAGAGTTTATTTAGTTACATATTATACTTTTTGTTACCCACTAAGTCTACAGACTTTTTGGGAGGACACAATTTTTCAAAACTGATATATTTTGCATGTTATATATACGTTCAACGGTAATTAGACCATGGAGGTATTTTTTAAACTTAACTTAATTTATTTATTTACGGACAATGTCCATTTCTACAATTAATAAGGATAAATATTAGAATATAAGAATAGTTAAAAACATTTAAAAATAAGAAAAAAAGCATTGACAAACAAAAACAAAAACAAGATCTGGACTATTTATTTAGTGCTCGTTTAAATCGTAAACTATAATCAAAAAAATCTTGAGTTAATAATACGACAAAGTCGCGTCATTGGAGAAATAAGGTCATAGTTTGTTCTTTGCTGATCAGTACTTCGTTATTCCTCAACCTACGAATCGGAAAATATAATTTTAATGTCAGTATTAGTTCTACGTTTCTGTAGACTAAAAATCTTTAACATTGACTCGATATCAGTATATGAATAGTTACCTCTCCCTAGTCTAAGCATCCACGCTACTTTTCAAAATAAACGATGTTGGACTGTTTCAATATGATTTATAAGATTCACATAGAATGGAGACCAGACCACGGAAGCGTATTCTAGAAGAG
>NW_028280299.1:0-67604 GCF_059751315.1 Micrasema longulum
TATGATAACGTGTGCACAAATATCGAGATCAGTGCACTGTGCAAAGCTGAGACAAGCAGGGGTGCCGCGTTGATTTGGACATGTAGAACGAATAGACAGCGAAAGAACGGCTAAAAGGATCTACAAAAATGAGAAAGACCAAAAAAGACATGGCACGATCAAACCCAAAAATTGAAGATGGATGTCAAGAGTAGGAAAACCCAAAAATTGAAGATGGATGTCAAGAGTTCTCATGAACGCATGCCGAACAATCGGCATGCGTTCATGAGACGATGTATGAATGTAGAGAATATATCATTTCTGTTTTTCTCAGTTGCTGTGCAATCAAAGCATTTTTTCATCACACTCGATTTTCTTCTGCGTACCGTCACGTTTCATTGTGATGAAGGCATGGAAGGCAATTACCCACGAATTAAAAGGCTATTTTCTTCGCGCTTGTAACGGGTCGATTACATTATACGTTGTGTATTTCGTAGCTATCTATTTATTTTTTAATTGATTAACGTAACTAGCTGTCCAATTAAGCAGAGTGTTCGTGTTTAGAGAGGTATTTCGTTTTAAAATTTACGCAAATTAGAGTTTTTCTGTGATATTTAACATTAGAAAAAATATGTAGGTATTATTTATACATAATGCGCAACGATGCGTTGTATGCATCATGAACATATATTTTGTGGTCAAACAGTCTTGAATAAATAATTATTATGTATATGTAATCGGGTTGTGGTCCAGTGGTGTTGCGGACTCACGGATCATAGGTCCGAGGTTCGAACCCCACTACCCCAACTTGATTCCATTTTTTTATAGTAAATTATTTACAACTCGTTGAAAATGTAAATCATAGGAACGCAAATATTTATTAAAAAAATAATCATTAAAATAGTATGTGTTCATACTTCATAATATGTTATGAAAAAAATTAAAATAATAATAAATAAATTAATAAATTGTAATACTTTTATAATCTGAGTAGATACAGAAAGTGTATCTTCTTCTTCTTAACTAAGCTGCACAGTTCAATCTGCGCTGCGCAAGCAAATATCCTACAAGACATCGGACGCTCCATTTTTTGTGTTTTACAATATACGAGTATGTATTTGACTTATACTGATAATTTTCACATTAAGAGAATAGACGATGTCTGGAATTTTTGATGGACAGGTATTTGATCACTGTTTTTATGTCGCTCTCTCGCAAATGCCTACACACTATTGTGCAAAAAAGACAACTACACGTCTGACTGATTTTGCCAAACTAAAATCGACGACGTTTCACTGTCCCGTTTTCTACACCTCAAAACTTGACCGATTAGGGTTTTTTTTTTTAAAGAAAGAGTATCGGATCATACTTTTATACCGTATGTCCAAAGATAGCAGATAAATCTAGGCGCTTTGTTGGGGTTTTATATGGTAAGAAACAATTTATAAAAAAAGATAAATTATAGAGAAACGCCAATGTTAAATATCGTTTGTGTGTAAAAATCTCTGCTCTATAGTCCTTAAAATGTAAGATGATTAGAATGACAGCTGTCAAACTTAAATCAATAGTGATGGGAAATTACCGATCAAATCGATTTTATCAGTTTTGTCATGCAAACATCAAACTCTGTTTCCGAAAATTGATAAAAAAAACGCAAAAACAAGCCTATAATAGTGTGTTGAATACAATTTTTTTATCAAAAATAAGACATTTAAACTTATTTCGTAAACATTATCAAACTTTATTCGATCAATTTACATTGATCAATTTGTCCCATCTCTAACTTTTTTGCAAAATGATATAACCTTGTAAGAACGTCGTTTATAATTAGGTTCATTTTAGTTTTTTTTTTAGTTTTAAAGCTGATTTTATATATGTTGATTTATATGTCAAGAATTGTATTAAAAAAAAAAAAACTTACCAAATACGAATGATTTTTCGTGTGTCAATATAAATCACTCCTTAGACGTTACTACAAAGTTAAGTCGTCAGTTTTTCTGACAACTGTCATTCTTATCATCTTACATTTTAAGGACTATAGTGCCACAATTCAAGGAGAAAATACGTTTGTTTGAAAAAAAGTAAGATCGCCTTTCCTCCTAAGTTATCTGTTTAAATGTATGTTTATCATTTTAATTATTTGTTTGACTATTTTATCTATTCTTAGAGGTGAGGGTCAGTGCTGTGCAAGTTCCTGACGCCACTGCGACCTGTGAGGATATTGTGACGGTCCCCGTGAATAGTTCTCGCCCTCCAAGCTATAATGGCTTGGTTATGTTACAACATACAATGTTTTATTTTCTATTTATGTATGTTTATATGTAAAAGACGATTAATGCCGTTCATGAAAAAAAATCATAATCAGTTATACGAATTCAATATCTTAATAACGGATTATAAAAATCGCAATAATCGATTGAGAAAACATGTATTAAATTTCTGCATTACATGCCTTGGGGTAATTTATGCCGAGATAAGCATTAGTGACACCCACCAATGTTACGTCGGAAAACATTAACCCTAACTGACTGAATATCGTCGTTACTACATTGTAGGTAAGTATTAGGAACCCATCAGAGATATCGAATAATGTATGGAGACATTTTGCATTTTAACCCCCCAAGGCAAATACGAGTATATTAAAATTTCAACAGTTTTACAACATGTACAACAATAATATTTTTATGGAATAATGTGAACTTGTGATAAATCTCGATTTTAAATTTAATTTATTATGTGTAGGTATATTACAAAATACTTTACCCGAATTCGTAGATAAAATATGAATGTATACGATGTCAAACACATATTTTAAGTACATACATATCATCATATATAAATGTTTAAGGGGATATGCGGTGCCACACAATTTTGATGAATAGATATTTGAACATTGTTTTTCTGTCACTCTCTCGCAAATGCCTCCCGACACTGTGCGAAACTGCACGTCACATCGGACTAATTTTGCTTAACTAAAATAGACAAAATCGACGTTTGGTTGTCCCGTTTTCCGCACCCCAAAACTGAACCGATGTGGTTGTTTTCTTAAAGAAAGAGTATCAAAATGAAATTTTCTGTGTCGGTACCTTTTCCGTTTTTCAAAATACATGGTACACTATTCCGTACGTCCCAAGACAACATTGGGTTTTTGGACGGTCCTAGCTCCCACAATAAACAATTTATCAAAAAAACAAAACGAAAGAGACAAGCCAATGGAAAATATGTATAGTGAGTAAAAATTGCTTTGGTGCCATAATCCATGAAGAAAATACGGGAATACGTTTGTATGAAGACAAGTGAAATCGCGTTCCTCTTATTCAAATTATTCAAATAAAGTTAATGTACTAAAATAACATTACAAACAACAAAATATTTAAGGCGTTATATTGGGATGAAATATCAAACCAAGAACCCCTTAAGCAATGGTTCGACATTATTAAGGTATAATACTCTATAATAGCAATATTATTTGCCTCTTAAACATAGTTCTGATGTGAAAGATGTCGATCTCCAAAGTGATAATGTTCAGCTGTCGAAAATGGCCGAGTTCTCGATAAAACCGCTTATCAGTCTGAAAAACTGGTCAGTGTGAACCCATTCCTTCTAAGTTGCAAACCGATGGTCCCAAGCATGCCCAAGAAGAATGCAGTGGGATGGAGCCACGGATAACTACCATACTCTCTCATGTAGAGATAGCTCAGATTTTTTTTCTGAACCCTCTCCAACACGAGGGAACATCTCGCCTTGTGCGGACTCCGTATCACCGAGGCACTCTCAAGCCTGGTCCGAACCAACAAGTTGTACAGGATTCAAAGTGTACGGGAATCATTCAAAACCCTGACAGTTTGGAGAATAAAACCCAACATCTTCAGTGCAAAGTCACACATTCTCTCGATGTTAGCATAAAAAGACATTTAAAAAAAAATAAAGAGCGTATTTCAATAAACTGTCCCGTAAAGTCAACACGGCGCGACGAGTTGATTTTTTTTATAATCATTATGTTCAAAACTCATTTATTTATCGTAGCTATTCCAATTCAACTTCCTTTGTCACTCTAACTTTTTGAATCACTCTAAAATTAAACATTTGTCAGTGTGAAATAAGTTTATGTACCTTTAATTATGTTCATCATATCAAAATTTGAATCGGTCAACTATATTATGAAAATCTCTCTTCTTCACCCCCCCCCCCACTATTTCCTCATCCCTTAACCATCTTGCTCTTTTTTCTCTTGTCTTATGTAATATAGTATTTTTTATCTTTACTGTGTAACATGTTCTCTTAATATATTTGTGAAAAACTTCAACTGTATGTGTGTACTTTTTAAAAATATTTTATAATATGAACTGGTGTTTTTCCTAAATAAAAAAATATTTGAAAAAAGTATAGATTATATTAATAAACTCTTTTTAATTTTATCGATTTTATCAATCTATTTTAATTTATTATATAAATAAAACACGAGTGATACTTTAATCCACAAGTTTGGAATATCCAGTGACCGGTTTCATCGCTTTCGCGACATCTTCGAGACTGGTATCTTTATTAAAAAGTTAAATGTTTTTTATACAGAACAGAGGTAAGGATAGATAATTCAAAGTTATATGTAAGTAAATTAAATAAAATTATTTTTATCTTAAGAATCATTATCAACAAATTTTCTTTTGGTTAACTAATGAATTGATATAATGCTATTTATATGTTATGGATATTCCAAATTTGTGGATTAAAGTATCACTCGTGTTTTATTTATATAATAAATTACAATGAACTTCCATCGAGAATTTTCACTTACAAACTTAAATCTATTTTAGTTTGGCAAAATTAGTCCGATGCGACGCGCAGTTGTCTTTTGTCGCACAGTCTCGGGAGGTATTTACGAGAGAGTGACAGAAAAACAATGTTCAAATTCCTATTCATCAAAATTGATGGCACCGCATAACATCTTTAACATTTTTATATGATGATATGTATGTGCTTAAAATATGTGTTTCACATCATTTACATTTATATTTTATCTACGAATTCAGATAAAATATTTTGTAATATACCTACACAAAAATAATTAAATTAAAAATCAAAATTTGTCACACGCTCGCATTATTACAAAAAAATATTTATTTTTGTACATGTTATAAAAGAGAAGTAAAATAGGGACAAAAATACCCTTACACAATACTTTAAATCGTGAAGTCTCAACAATCTCATACCTGCAGTAAAATTCACCAAAAAATTATATAAATCACAATGTAAAGTACTCGTATATATAAATAAATTGACAAAACCAAGGGTTGGTACGATATGGGGAAACGACGAATTATCTAAATAGATTATGCAAAAGCCGAGAAGGCCGCGAAAAACATGGCACGATCAAGCTTAATAACACAATGACATCTACTATATGTAAAAACATAAAAAAAAGTGTATCAGAGTATTTGAAATGTCAACAAGGCCTCGGTGAGTCTGCTATGAGTAAAACAAGAGTTTAAGCGTTTCCAAGATGGCCGTGTAGACGTTGAAGAGGACAAACGGCCCGGACGCCCCAGCACATCAACAACCGATGAAAACGTGGAAAAAGTTAATGAAATGGTTATGAACGATCACCGAATCACAATCCACAAAGTCGCTGATGATGTTGCATATCGATTGGCTCATGCCACGTAATTTGTTCAAATGTTTTGGTTATGAAAAAAATTGTTCCAAAATTTTTGAATTTCGAACAAAAACAACGGCGAATGGATGTTGCTCAGGTGTGACTAAATGAAGTCAACGACGATGCAGAATTACTGAAACGTGTTAAAACAAGTGACGAAACATGGGTTTATGGATATGACGTCAAAGTAAGGCTCAATCGTCCCAGTGGAGGCATTTTGGATCGCCGAATACGAAAATCGCCGAACACGTCTAACCTTAGCGGATGCCATAGACAAAGTAAACAATGAATATAGCTGAAAATTGTAGCATACTTCAGGAACATGTATACCAACATAATTTGATAAATTTGATAATCGGACTCTCCAAACCCGCGAAATTGAAAAATTCCCGTTATTTTCTGAACAAACCTCGTACACCTGTATACTGGCATTGGTCATTTTACTATGTTACCTAAACGGTATAGCACGGCTAATAATCTAGCTAATGTTAGCACAGTAAACTCAGTCTGACCTACCAGGAGTTTATCTGAAAATCATTTTTCATAATTATCCTCGTTTTCGCATTCAGTGGTGCACAAGGCACTGCATTGGTAAACCAAATGCAGCGTAGTTCCATTATCTGTTACACGAAGAGAAGACGATTAAAGTGCCAGTCCAGGAACAATGAAATATTGGAGTTAACAAAACCAATAAAATTAATATTTCACGTCCACCCTGCCAGAAATCAAACCCGGGACTTCAATAATGGTAGAACACGTCAAAAACTTCACAACGAGGCGGATTTATCTACACTCGGTACTTGTAAATGATTGAATTCAGGATTTTTACCTGAGAACAGCTATCGAGCCGGAAACACTCCTTCAGGGTTCTGGTTCGTTTCCAAAAATCTTTTTCCCAATGCCAAAAGTAAAAAAATAATAATACTGTACACATGATTTGTTATTTTTAGATTGTTTAATGACCTATTATTTTGTGTTTTCAAAAAAAATATTAAGTAAACTTATCGCATCTCCGTTTTTCTTTCAGGATGTTTTGTTCTCACCGAATGTGTTTTCAGTTTTGGCACTATTCCTGATTTCTGAACAAATATTTTGAACTTTTCGCGATCATGACGTGTGATGTCGATCATAAAATGAAAATCGATAATAAACAGTTCTGGGTAGAAACTTACGTGTTGAAAGACTCGTACAAAGATACCAATATGTATCTCAACAGAGACAAATCAAATAACTTTTTGTTGAAAAATTTAACCGAGATGAAGGAATTATTTGGGAATTCACAGGGTTTACGACCTGTCATTGACTCGTTTAAGTGATCACTTAACTCACTGAGCAACATTTACAATTCTGCCCAATGTTTGTGATTTCAACGTCTACACGCTAGACGGCCTTTCACATTATTTGACGCTTCCTTGTAGGTGACATCTGTTGACTTTTTGGTGAAGTTTTTATATAGAAATACGAGCTTAATCCGGCAATGCTTTGCCATTGCTCGACTTGAGTATATTGCCGTATATAGATTCAATTAACACAATCGAAAGTACGTCTGGCGATTTTCAAAAAAAGTTATCATATTTGTATATCGTGTGCTCAAAGACAGCGGATAAAACTGGGCATTTTTTGGATGGTTCTAGTTCCCACAATAAACAATTTGTCAAAAAAATTAAGCAATAGGGACACGCCAGTGGTAAACTCCTATAATTTGTAAAAAAAAATCACTGTTCTAGTGCCATAATTCCGGGAGAAAATAAAGGGAGTTCGTTTGTACGAAGAAAGTCAAACCGAGTTTCCTCTTGAGATTAAACATTTTTTTATTTTTTTTTAAAAAGAAATATTTGCGTTTTTATGATTTACCCAAATATTTAATTTTAAGGGCCATTTTCAACGAGTTGTAAATAACTCAATATTAGAAAATGGGAATCAAGTTGGGGTAGAGTGGGATTCGACCACAGACCTTTGGTCCGTGAGTCCGAGACACTAGCCACAGGACCACAACCCAATTCAAAATTATTAAGTATACTTACAAAACTATACTTTATAATGCTTTTACGTAACCATAGAAACAGGTTCTGTGTTCTTAAATACAACCATTGACCGTTCAATACATAAAGACGTACCATGAGCCCTTTAAAATTATGACACTGAACTCATGCCCAACGCGTATTGAGTCGTTCCTTAACCGCCAACCAAGTTTTGACGTCAGCTTGATATTTCATTAGAAACCAAAATTACTGATTGTGTTGTGAAAGCGTGTAAAAACCGTTCGGATAAACGTAAAAAAAAAATGTAACTTTTCATTGGTATGTAGGTACCAAGGTAATTGTTTATGATGCATATCTAAAACTTAAAAAAACAAATTATGTATTATTATTTTTGCAAATGTCAAACTCCTATCTTTTCACCAAGAGGGGTGCACTTTTTACGGGAACATGATTTTCAAAAATGTCAATTGATATTATTTAAGCATTTCTAAAAATCCAGTAAAAATATATTAATGGGCTGAAATTATAAGGAATTCAAGAAATGAATCTAATTAGGATTCATAAAAAACGAATGTTGTTTGTAAACGTTTAAATATAAAACTTTTTATTTACGAAAAAAAATCATCCTCTCAATTTGTTAGTTTATGCATTCCCATCGAATGCAACCCTGGTTGGTAGATGAATATGACATTTTGGCTCTAATTTTTTTTCTGTGGTATAAATTGAAGATTTCAAGAGCTCTAAAAATACCCAGCGTAAAGCCCGTCATTTTGAAAAAAAAAAACCGCACGTAAATCGGTCCAGTACTAAATTAGTCTACCCAGGACACACATACGAACATTTCTTTTTATATGTATATACATATTATTTAATTATGATTTCGACCATCGTTTTAAATGTTCAGTGCTAAGGGAAATTGGATATATGTACGGTAAAATGTACGAAAAAATTAATAAAAATTAACTACCCTGAACGACGTCACTTGTTCTGAAATCATCCAATGATAGTTTTGTGATATATTTCTAGTTACCGAGAAGTCAACTCACAAATTAGTTCAACTCACCAAAAATAATTTGTGATGTCACAGGCGGAGTAATTTCAAAATCACAAAACTTTAAAAGATCATAGCGTACGATACATAAAAAGTTTTTTTTTTGGCTTAGTTAACAAATATGCATATTTTTTTTTAAAAACCACTGAAATTATCATTAAATTATTATTTTCGCACCTAATGGTACAAAGGGCACTGCGTTTGTACACCAATCGTAGCGTATATTGATTTTTTACTGTAAGAAGGCACTTATGCTTTGGGTGCCAGACAAGGAACAATAAATTATTACAGTTAAAACAACCTTTGAAATAAATATTTCACGTCCACCCTCCCAGAAATCGAACACAGGGCCTCAGCAATGGCAGGCAAATGCGCCAACTACTATGCAACGAGACGGACTTATCCCCACTCAATTTCCTTGTTCAGGATTTTTACCTGATTTAAATAAACAAAAAAATAGTTAATTGGACTGAAATTAAGTTTATGTTAACTAGTACCCATATATATAACAACAGAAAGAGGAAAACATTTTTCAAAGGGGAATATGGAAGTCTAGGCATTAACAGGACTTATGATCGGTCATCTGCTGATTTAAGAGGCCACTGTGGAACATTTACTTCTTTTCAAACCAGTAAAAATTTCAGGAAGTACGTTGACTAGTAGGTGAAATAATTATGTCAGATGAATCTCACTCACATCAATAAAGGTTTCAGCCCTTTAAGTTCACAAAATTCAACGGACAGAAGAGTTGAGAAAAAGATAATGTTTAAGCGTAGGCATAAATGTGAATGTTACACCGTGTGTAAAGTGGCCGCGCAAACCAGCCAATGACAGGTCACAAGCACTGTAAATGACTGACCTGACATTGATATTTCCTCCTCAAAAGATAATAAATTTAAATCCTAATAACTCTCTAGGAAGTGTAATCCAGATATGTCTACGATCGTTTAGACAAATTCAAAATATTGTTGATACATATAACATATAATTATCAACGCATTTGGTTATTCAACATCACGTAAAACTATATAATTCTACAAACGTAAAAAATATTTTTATGTTTGTATAATGCATACCTACCTACATGTGAAGTTATTATATGCTGTACTAATGTACCATGCTATTAATAGATTCTACTTGCTTTAATTTAAGTTTGCTAAATTTCACTCTAAAGCGTTAAAAAATAAAAGCATAAGTGACATATTAATATTATGTCAATGGTGTCTACAGAGCTATATTCGGTATTTTATTCACCGGGTACACACCTTTGTTATGGTAATGATACACACAAAAATAACAACAGAAAAATATGAATTGATAAGACTGCTAATTTATTAGCTGGTTCATTATAAGAAATAAACTTACCGCAACAGAAATGTTTGGGTATTTATCGAACGATCAAAGATATATATATGTATGTACAAATAATACAAAACATTTAATTTAGATTAACAATTCGACGGACATCATCATTAGAATCTATTTGCGCGCACTGCAAAAAATGTACACTTCAATCCTAGAGAAAAATGAATCGTTCTAAAAATCAGTACACGTCGCTCACGTAAGATCTAAATTGAGTTCTAGTAAAACAATTCACGGAACGGCAGTAGAGTTTAGCATCCACTTATGGAGATAAATCGTTCATACATTGACAACACCGACATGAGCATATCGATAATACTCTCACAAGACTGACGTACGTGAACATCACGCTAAAACGATGCTCCCAGACTGACGCGAAACGCGAGACGCACGCCACTATGCGCTAACGACAAACCTAGATACAAATATACACAACTTTTGACAGCTACTGAAACATAAGGCTGCTTCTGCCATCTGTGTTAAGAATGGAAAAACATTTGAGCTCGAGCGCCGCGAGACATCTATTGAAAACATATGTTACCACGTGGGGAAAGTGTCCAAAGGGGAAATTTTTCAGAATACGACTGAAAATCATGAATCGTTTTTCGCTGAATCGGGTTTTTTTTTGTGCAAAAAATCATAAATTTGTTTTCCATGGTTTAAAATAGCACCCAGCTAATAATATGTAACTAATATTCTACAAAAACATAAGTTTATTTTCTTAATTTAGTTATGTATTATTACTGTAGATGGCGGCTATGGTGAGGTACTTTTATTTATGTTATTTTTCCCGATCTGAAAATCCTCAGCTGTTTCAAAACATAAAATAATAATGCCTGTCGTGTAATTATTGATTTAATTCGTAAAGTCTACCTACCACCATTATCAAAATTTATTATGTTACATATTGAAATACAAATTTGATGAATTCATGGTACATGCTTGATATTCTTGTAAAATTGGGTATATAATTATTCGTAGAAAAATTACCTTACGTAGGTGCGAAGGTTTTCACGTTCACTGTTATCAATATTTTTCTTTTTTAGGCTATACCGTGTGTGTTCGACGCTTAGGCTACCATTGCAGGAGCCATCTTCAAGGTACCTAAACTGAGTGGTTAACGTCGGAACAAATCCAACACACACGGTATCACCCAAAACAGAAACATATTGATTACCTTACGAATTTACGTCACCAACGAAAAATTAAATAATTATTAATTATACGTCATTGCTTTACGTTGGAAAGGAATTTTTTTATTTGAAATAGTACATAATTTAGTACAATGTATCCAAATAAATATAAATATTTAGGTGTGTCTTATTTAATTTAATATTTTTTTACACGATATCAACAACTTGTTAACACATTTGGGCATTTTTTTTAATTGTAAGTAATATAGATAGGTACTATATATTTACAAAAACGCCCTTACATTCATATGTTGCCCGGACCACGTCCACCCACTAGTTAGGGCATGTATATATTATCTTATAAATTTGATAATATGATAAATTCTTTAGAATATATATTTTATTACGATATTAATACATTATGAGAATAAAAACATAAAGTATTCAAACAATATCTAATAATCATACATCACTAACAGACTTTTTAATTTTATTTATTTGGGATATTAACAGTAATACAGCAAATATACGTGTACACACAAAAAAATATAAAATGAAACCAATAACAGATATTCACAAAAATACATTATATAGTACATACACAAGTACGTATAGAATAAGAATTTGTGTGTGTGAGAGAAAGAGAGGGAGAGGCTGGGTTAGAATGTGTATATGAGGGTATGTATTCGGGTGTGGAAGTGAGGGTGAGGGTGTGCGTACGAGTATTTGTGAATAACTAATAATTTTATCTTGAATAATTAGAGTGCATAAGTAAGTATCTGTAAACATTATAAAATTGCAAAATTAAGACATTGTAAGAAAAATTGTTCGATATAGACTAGAGTGCGTAAACGAACATGAACAATGTGAAATATCAACGAGAATTATCACCAATGACTTAAATACTAGCATTGAGTATTTATTTTAGAGCTCGCATATTAAAAGTCATTTTATTACATTTAAAAGGGTCGATAGAATGAAAGTTACAATTATACTCTCTAGCGAAGCGCACAAGTGGAGAATTCTGGGCATAGTTTGTACGAAGGGATGGTATATGGAATAAACAGTTAGATGTTTGACGAGTACCGTGCCGGGAGTGTTAAAGGCTAATTTTGAGACTAGAGTTGGACTATACGTGCAGTCAATATATCGTGAACGCCCATATTCAGTATTAGACGACGATCACTCATAATCAGTAAATGATATTTTTTAATACAAGATTTATAGTTTAGGTCAGTAAGTTTGCGTCTTATCTTTTTTATTTTGATTGATTTTAATGAATGTATTTTTTAAGCACTTTGCTAAATACATTAATGCATCTATTACTATATATATTGATTTTGTAGCCTTTTTTACAAATCAGTTATATATGAGTCTCTTTCCACTTAAAAGGAAACACCCTTGATGAAATAAATAATTCAATATTATTAATAAAGTAATAAAACAACATAATATTTTATTTTATTTTCAACATGAAGTACTTTTAATCCATGGTCTTTATTGAAATTATGATTATTTTTTATCAGATGGTTTGCAATTTAAAAAAAATATATATTATTTAGGCACTTTAAGTGTTCTTTTACTCTAATATTAAAGTTTCTTTTAGATTTTCCAATCCAGATTGAATCGCAATCATTACAATTTAATTGGTATTTAGGTACCAATAAAGTTTTGTTTTTTTTTCTTTTATACTTTCTAATTATTTAACTATTTTATCTAGTTTAAGTTGAAGTTTCTTATAAATACTATTTTTTTTATTTTCAAAGCATCAACACCGTAATGCATATGTTAATTATTTTATATTTGTACATTTACTGTAGCCGACGTCATAGTCTTTTATTTTATTATTGTATGTTCGTATAAATGTTTCAATTATTATTTTACTTGTATTTAATATATAACCTAGTATGTATGAGTCTGCGAGGCTAATTCCGTGCCTAACCGGCCGCTGCCGTATAAAGGACGAATTGAGCGGAGCGTGTCAAGCTAGCGGCCCTTTCACGTCCGCTCTAGTCGGCGCTCGATTGTGCAATGGAGGGACGGAGGCGGGGGTCGGGGCTTATACGTTGGCTAGGGGGCGCCTATTTACGTTGGCCGCTCGGGAGAATACTTGACAGGAGTGGGGGGCCGGCACCATTCCCATACCTAAGTTAACCGTAGGGTCAGATTTTGTAATCTTGTATAAATATGTGCACATGTGAAAAATAAAGACATCGATCGAAAACAGTAAACACTCTCTTTTAACTCTACTCTGCCCGATTACTTCGCCACTTCGTCTTCAGATCTTCACTGCATCTTTCCTGGACTCAGCCGAATCCAGAAGCGGATTTACAACCTGCTAGCCGCCACTGTCAGCCGACAGTATTTGGAATAAATATTTATACCTACGGGCTACTGATACCTATCGCAGCTCGCAGTAGAATACCAGCGCCTTGCCGAGATTTTTACAGTCTCACAATTCTTTATACGAGGCGGAAACGCGTCTCGTACATTTACAATGTTCTCTCTGCACTCTTTCATTTGAATTCTAATTAACACCAATGTCTGATGACAAACTATAAGTAGATTTTTTATCGCAGAGGTCCCTAAACGTTTTTGTCTCATAGACCCCTTGCCATATTTTCTAATTTGCGTAGACCCCCTGCTTTCATATATTTTTTTAGAAATTCATCAACCTCTACGCCGTTTACGCCGGGAATCCTGACTCGGTAGACGGTCGGTGACGAACCAGCGCAACACGTAGTAACGCGTACGTTTTTGTGGACGCTGTTATTATATCCAACTCCTTGCTACTGGTAACAACTGAGCAAGATTTTGCAAGTTACACGTACTGCGGCCACAAAGCAAATGGACTACTTACGCAATTATATTAAATATACAAATAATTAGAAAAAAATCTGTATTATAAGAAAGTATTACGAAACTACCTTCTAAGATATCTGCGTTTGGTGAATTGTTATATTTAGGGTGAAATTTTGGTGATGGTCTGTCTAAACGGGCCCCACTCACTGCTAAATGGGACCTCCATTTACATCTCACGGAGTCCAATTTTTTTCTCTGTCATGGACCCCCTGCAGGTCGTGGTAGACCCCTGGGGGTCGAAATCGACCACTTTGGGAATGACTGGTTTATCGGGACGAATATTCTTTGATATTTTATAATGTTTATATTTTCCTGAATAAAGACTCTATAAAAAATGTTTACGAATTATCTCCAAGCTTCGCTGCAGGCTATGATCTCCTGTGCGACATAGTTTTAATATGAATAGTCAACGAAGCTGTGAACGTCCAGGACTATTAAACTTTGTAGAAGGTATAAGCACACAATTTACTGTTTACCTTCCATTTTGAAATAGATTGATATCCGTACATGAAAAATTTAAAAAAATAAAAAAAACAATATTAACATTTACTTATAATATCTATTTTCAAATCTTGCGAAACCGTAAAAGAAAAATCTGCCACCTAACCAGAAATGCATACCAATTATATGGTCTGATTTGTGATTTTATTTTCATGACGCACATCCAGCGACGAGATGACGTACAATTTAAAATGACCTTATAATAAATACTTTTATTGCATATTTTTAACGCAAAACTTATACTATTAGCCATCCGTATCATCACGGCAATTTTCCAATTGTATATGATGGTTTCTAAAGAGAGAAAACACAACATTAACATTATTGTTTTTCAAAATTAAATGTGTGTGTCTTTATGGCAATCAAAGGTTTTGGTGGTATTTTGAGCTAGTTACAAATAATTCTCAAGAGACAAAATAGTTCCGAAAATTTTGTCAAAAAAACATTCAGTGATGGGCAGAATGATGAAATTTATATGGTATTTAATTTGATCTCTTAAACCAACCAATTACAGGTTATAAGTCTTCTGAAAAATGGCGAATCGACTTTTATATAATTTCTCAGATCGGTTTTCCATCTCTGTTGAAATTTATGTCAAATATGCATATTTATTTAAATGTAATAAAATATTATATGAACCGGAAACGAATAATATCAAGTACGTACAAAAATTTAAATTTAAGCAAATTAAAATAATTCATAGATTTGTGGCATTGATTTCACGAATTGAGGTAAATAAATTATTTTGACAGTAACATTTTTTTCGGTGTCAAATTGCTTCCAGGTATTTAGTAGAAAATAAACATACACCTACTCACTTAACAATAACCATATTTTTCTTCTATGTGTGAATAAACCAATTCACTTGTCGTCAACACAACGGTGTTACAATATAGTGATGTGTTATTTGTGCTGCAAATTGTCAATTATTATAATTGTTTGGAATTGTTACAATGTCATTCTAGAAAATACAGATCAATCGTTTTTTTCAATGAATGCTAATGAAATTCAGAACCTCGCTAGCGTAGCTTACTCCGAATTTTCCAAAAGTGACTATGCTTACTTCAACAAAAAATCAAACAAAGGTATTAAAGTATCATTATGACTAATCCACGTAAGCAATAGTACCGACCAGTGTTTCTTTTCAGACTTTTCGCAAAGTCCTCATCATACATATTTATCTGATGATTTTTATATTTTTTACCCAAAAACATATGTACATGTACGTTTATCATAATCATATTCCCGTATCTGCGCATAATCGTTGGAATACGTCGGTACGGTTGGAAACGACGTCGGTTTACCTATTGTTGCGTATTTTATTTTTGTAACTTCAGGTGTCAGCCTAGGGACTATGAAATATTGTGGTTCTTAAAAACACCATTTTTAATCATTATTTTATGTCAAATTTAAACGCGATTACCGCAAAGCGGACAAAGTAAGGTAAGTTCATATTTTATACCTTTTAAAACATAAATTTATAAAAATAATAAGAGGTCGGTATTTATTTCCTCTTAGTTTTGCTGCCTCATTAAAGGTTATTTAATTTGGTTTTAATTTTTGAAATAATTTTAGTTTCCCACTTAGTCAAGAGACATTTTAGCGAGACACAATCTTTTTTGAGAGAGTTGTTTACACATATACTTGTACAAGTATTATGCATTTTTTAAATTACATATCTACATAAGGTAAAAAGCAATTATTGATTCATTTGACGATCTTTCTCAAGAAGAGAAATTATAGAACAACCATTGAATACTGCAATTGAATGTTCGTTCTCCGAAGTAATAAGTAATTCGAAGATAATCCATTCTTATTTTACTAATGAGAAAACGTGTTTTTTTTTTATTTTTTTTATTTGCGTTTCCTTCACGTCGCAACGGAGCGATCGACCGACTTGATTTTTTTGCGTAAGGATGGCCGTAGAGTTGAGAAGTAAAATAGGCCTCTGTTCATCTCGAATTGAAAAAAATCACTCTCTTGGTGAAATTCTTAGTGGAAAACGAACTCATCTTTCCTGTCGCAACGGAGCGACCGACTGACGTATTTTTTGCATTGGGATAGCCCGGGAATTGACAAGTGTCAAAAGCTACTTTTTATCCCGAATAACGTCACTCCCTCGAGAAAATTCTTAATGAATTATATTCATTCATTATGAATTAAGTGGGGGGAGGGGAATTAATATTAATTTATTAAGAATTAAGGAACCCAACGACCTGAAAAACTACAGACCTATAGCCTGCCTAGACTGAGCAAAATCTTCGAACGCCTAATTCTAAATCGGGTCTCAGACCATATAGACCGCCATATAATAAGAGAGTAGGTAGGTTTCAGACCGGGAAGCTCGTGTACTGGACAGCTGGTACTCAACATGGTACAGCACATTATGGACGATTTTGGGAGGAAAAACGTAACTAGAGTGGCGGTTGTGGACCTCGCGGCCACATACGATACGGTAAAAAATGCGAAACTTATTAATAAGATATACAATGTCACAAATAACTTCAGACTCATATCCTTAATCTGCAACTTTTTGAGAAATAGATGATTTTATGTAACTCTTCAGGGCAAGGACAGTCGATAGAGATCCCAAAAAAATTAGCTGCCATACTCTATACTATCGATGAACCCATTCCAGAGGAGACGAGGAAATTCATCAACGCTGATGACACAGCGGTGGCTGCTCAAAAAGACTCTTTCCAGCTGGTGGAGGAAAGACTCGCCCAAACTCTTTACATACTTGGGGAATACTATGGAAAGTTTATGTTAAAGCCAAATCCAAAGAAAACTCAACTCTGTGCGTTCCACCTAAAAAATAAGGTCATGTGGAAGGGAGAGAGAATCGAACACTGCCAAACACCCAAATATCTTGGTATAGCACTAGATAGGACGCTTTTGTATAAGCAGCATTGCACCAATACTAAACAGCCTCCACCAGAAATAACATATTACAAAAGATCACCGGTTTATCTTCGGGATCACTCCATATGTAGTCCGCACTTCTGCCTTGGGTCTGCGTGTCATTGCAGCAAAGTACGCTTGTCTGGACAACTGGTTTGGCAGATGTCAGCACACGCCGATCAAGTGGATATTGCTGTAAATGACATGGTGTGACTGGTGTCCGGCTGCCTTAAGCTCACACCGCACCGGTGTAAAAACTTTACTCTATAATAGGAATCACTCCACCCAACATCAGGAGACCGAGATACATAAATAGATATATGACCCTAGGGTAATAAATCTATTTATGTATCTTTACACCCTCTTTACGACTATAGAATGGCTCCTCCGAGACTGGGATCAAGAAGGACTTTCTTCAAAGTCACAAATGACTTGAAGACCTTTGCAGAAAAACGTAGAGAGGATCTGTGGAGAGAGGAACTCTGCGATAGGATCTGGATAATTCCATCCGAAAGCACAAACACCGCCCACAGTTTGAACTTTTTAGCGTGGAAAATTCTCAACAGATTAAGGGTAGGGGTGACTAGGTTCAAATACAATCAACAGAGTATTAAACTTAGTAAATGGATGAATAATCAATACTTTTCTTAGACTATAGAAAATAAGAGCTAGTACAATAACGTTATTTTTAATTTATAAAAATGTGTTATCTTTTTGACATATGTAAATAATACACGAGAAAATTTATTATACAATAAATGTTGTCGATACTCTTATTTGTTGGTCTCTCCGTGTTTACAAAGGCGATTAATTTGCAAAAGCTACTTATGCTAATAATCTGCTGTTAACTCATTTTATGTTCGTTGCCTTTTATAATGGAATTTACGGAATTGACTTTTTTATATCTTTTGTATGCTGACATCCATATATGTTTTTATATTTTTCTTGTTATTTATATTTTTCTTTTTTTATCCATGTTTTTACATTGTTTTTAATTTTTGTATAACTGAACAAATTATGATGTTATATTTTATATTATAAAAGGCACTTATTTTATTTTATTAATCAAAAAAAATGACAGCATTTACAAATAAACCAAAATTATAGGGGAATTATAGTTTTATATATATTACTAAATACAATGTCAAAAAAAGAAGAAAAAAATCGTACATTGAAATACCCTCTACGCATCATTTCACACTTAAAAAATAAATAAAATATTACAATAACAATGAAATAATAAAATAAAAAAAATAAAAAGTTTTTTGTTTACTCGGACTTAAAAATTCTTTCGCCAGGGATTCATACGGAGTAATACGGAGCAATCAGTCCTCCCTTATTTCTTCTTTCAAACAAGAGAAAATAATTACAATATTGAAGAGTACAAAAAAATAAAATATTAGGTAGGTACAGTTAGATTAAATTAAAATTGTTATTTTTTATTAGGGTTCTAGCATTTTCTTTTAATTTGTTTAAAGTAAAGAAATATATTTCTATTTCAGCAAAAAACGTGTTGTAACTGTAACAATTCTGGGCAAAAATGCATTTTTATGCCGTATAATAAATAAATAAAATTAAAATAAAACATTTAATTCAAAATAACATAGCGTCCTCGCGCAAACACGATTATGATAATTAATTGCAGATATAATCGGTTATTTTACACCTATACCTACACTATGACGACCGAGAACTGAATCGGTTAGACCAATTTATTGTGAAATGTCTATTGTGTTCCGCAGATCATCGTTCTGTTGGCATTAGAAATAGCCGCGAACCGAAAAACCGCAGAATTAATATCCCTCAATAATAAGTTATACGGACATGAGATAATCGCTCGAGCGGAAGTATATTTATACAGGCTCTGTGTTGGAAATATGTCATTTCGTTTTGTGGAGTGAAAGAGTGTCATGCAGTTTTTTCGGAGTATGAACTAACTTTATTAACGTGTGATAATACCATTTGCAGGTAGGTTCAATCAATGATGCGTATTAGTTAAATGAAAAGAAATGTTTCGAAGTAATAGAGATAATCGGATAGGTTATTCATATTGTTAATGGCAGATACATAAAAATCATTGTTTTCCTACTTCAATACCAATTGAAATAAAAAAATGTATTAAAGTTACTTCGCTATTTTCCGAACTTCAAAAATACACTAATAAGTGCACTTTTAGCAGCTTCTTAAATTTATTTATTTTTTGCAATGTTCTGTTTATACAAATTGCGACGTTATAATCTTAACTTCACAGCTATAGTTTTTTTTTTGGTGCAATTTCGCATAAATATTACTTAAAATTAGAAATATAAACCTTATAACATTCCTAAAATGGTAATTTATGTGCAAAAAATACGTTTTTCTAGTGATGTCCGTTTTTATTGTTGCAATAAGAAGCCGAATTTGATTTTTGAGGAGGATGGCAAAATCGCTCTATTCGTGAGTGATGAAGCATACTTCCATCTCAATGGAACCGTCAATATGCAGAATGATAGGTGCTGGGCTGAGGGAAATTCCCTTACTCTTTAAGATTTAGAATCGGGTTGTGGCCTGTGGCTAGTTTCTCGGACACACGGACCAAACGAAAGTAACGGCTTCAAATTTCTATCAACGGAAATGGACATCACTAGAATGGTGTAATTTTTTGCACATAAATCACAGATTTAGGCGTGTCATAAGGTTTCCATTTAATCATTTTTTTAAAATTGAAAACTGACGCAGCAGGTACAGTTTTTTTTGTTCACTATGCCATCTGTGCATCCCGTATAAAATAATATTATCTTTAAATATAAAAAAATAGTACCTTTAAATAAAACAATCATAGAAAAATATAAATATTTTTTTATAAATTTTCTTCTGTTTTTTCTGTCTGTCAACACTGAAATATGAATAGTTTTAAAAAGAAAACTTAATAAAAATCTTAAATACTGTTTACAAATTGTACAATTGTAAAACAAATTTTTATTAAAACTTTGTAAATATTTCAGACCTTTTTTGGTGCTGGTAGAGTTTTTTTTTGTTTCGTGTGTCACCTATTGTCAACGTCGCGTCGTGCTGAAATGAAGCGACGGCGAAGTATTAAACTCATTGCGATGTCTATTATTGGTCTAGAGCAGTGGTCGGCAAACCGCGGCGCGCGAGCCGCATGTGGCACTTTAGCTACTTGAGAGTACTCACGTACAGCAACGAAGAAATTTTAGGATTATTGCCACAGAAAGGTCAAACACGTAGAGAGGATATTGCTAACGATGTCATTAAATGGACAGAGAAACATCATTTTACACTCGATAACATTGTTTCGATTTCAACAGATGGGTCAAATAGTGTGACCAGAAAGAGAAAAAGTTATGTTTCTATCATCACGGGATACTTGTTTATCGTTGCATCATTCGCCAAGAAGCGCTTTGTGCGAAGATATCTCCAGAAGAAATTCAATATTTTGGAATTGGTAATTAAGATCAACACAATTGGTCAATTATCGCCAATTCAAAGAATTTTTAGTTGAAATAGTGAGAGAATACGCAAATCTTCTACCATATAATAAGGTTCGTTGGCTTTTAAGAAACCTTTTTATTCGAAAATAAGTTTTGCTCGCGCAAGAAATCTTAATTCTTGTACCACAGATCTTTGGTTCTTTTGACTAATGAGTTTGCCGACCACTGCTCTAGATCATAGAAGCTGAAACGTTGCAACATGCAATGCCGATCGTGTTAGCAAGAAGTTATTTTGATACACGACACAAAAAGCTCGGGAAAACGCTTTTCACGTTAAGTAGATTTATTTTAACATATTGTTATCATAATAAGTTTTTACATTTTTTCAGAATGTGTCTTTGGATTCTGACTGCGTGTCTCGGGGTCGCCGTTGCCCCTCAACCCCAGTACTACGGATACTACAGATACGGGTCCATAGTGGCCGGCGGAGTTCCACCCCCAATCGTTCTACCCACTGGGGTAGTGCCGACTGCTCCTACATTCGCTACCACGCTTCCCCCAATCAGTTCACTACCGCCAACCGTCGTGACTCCCCCCGGCATGACACTACCGCCTCTAACTCCTGTCCCTTCCAGCACCGTCACGGGACAGCAGACGTTCCCTACTGGACCTCCGCCGACTTTACCACCCACAACAGCTACGACTATTACAACTGCTCGCCCAACTCTGCCAACTCTGACTCCTGTTCCTCCGGGCAGTTCAACAGCATTTCCCTTAATCGATCCTCGAACGTCTTCTCCGTTTAGAATGGGGGACATCGAGCCGCTGACAAAGTTCGGAGGAGGAGATTACGAAGATGTCGTGATAGAAGTCAACCTCGCGGATAGCGTATCATTTCCGAGAGATAGACGACAGATTACTGGTTGTGCTTGTTATCTTATCGCCCAGTGTAATGTAACTGGGAACACAGACGGTTCTGGACTCATAGATTTCCGCATTGTCGGAGGGGTGAGTTTTCTAAATTTGTAATTTAAAAAAATTTAAAAAATGATACATAGCAAAAATAATACTATTTTTTTTCAAAGTTGATTGAATGTTTAAAACATTTTTTCCACATGTTTTTATCCGAACAATAAGCGATTCGATCGTCCCTGAATGGATTCAAATAACGAAAGTCATTTACGCCGTTTTGTTTGTAATTAAAACAAAAAGAAAAGAAAAACTGATTGACGCTCGCGGTACACCATTTGCAAAAAGAAATTGTCAAAAAATTAAACGTATAAAGTTCCGCTCACTTGAACTTAGAAATTTGCGATACATGGTCGATTATGGATAAAAAAAACTAAATTGTGAATCACAATGTTTTTTACGTCGAAAAGAAAAGTATTTTTTTTAGTAACAAAATAACTGTCGAAGATTGTTAATTAACATTAAAAAAAAATAGAAACAGTAGTAGATGTTTAAAATAATTTCAGGGACCTTCAACATGTGCCACCGGTTACCGCTTTTGTTGCCTTCCTCCAACCTCTGGACAAACATCTTGCGGGTCTCGTCTGCAGGGGAACGTTGTATATCCTACTACAGCTGGTCAAGCTAGATACGGAGATTTCCCATGGATGGTAGTTACACAAAAATAATTAGTTTACAATCTTCACGTTACCTTAAAACAATTACTTTCATCAAGAATCAATTTATTTCAGGCTGTCATTATGACTACCGCTAATCAATATATTGGAGGAGGGGTGCTGATAGACACACAAAATGTTTTGACTACTGTTCATCGAATATCCTCGTACCCGTAAGTTAATCAATAAATATGGTTTATTTTTATACTTTAAGACCTCGAGTACATTACGCAGTGGGTCGTATCATTTCGATTAGATATTTAAAAATAAAATAGTGTAGGTAGTAATGACGTCAGGTGGATTCAGATAAGTAACCATGTTTTAAAAATGTCTCCATTAAACTTAGTTGTAGTTGCTTATTTTTAGCGTCTTGTTCTTTCAGCAAGTAATTACTTACATACTTGACTGGCCATCAATGAATCGATTCTTTTATTTACAGTTTTGGTAACTACTTACTTTTAATTTTCCTGTTCGAACAAAAAAAAAGATTATTTCAAAAGTTAATCGCAATGTTTACAAATTTCATATATAATCAATGTAGAGGTAGTGTTATTTGGTTAAGGTACTAACAAAATATTTACAGAAAAAACCCTCGAATCGACTTCAAAGAAAATTGTATCACGATTTGCGTTAATTTAATTACACGTTGTATACTTTACATACGAGAATATAATTATTTTTTATATACTCCAGGCTATACAGTGAATTAAATTTAATATTTATTTCTAATTTCTCCTTGATGCTTGGTGTATTTTTTTTAACCTTTATTATTACTATGTTCCATGGCTAACCAATAAATTCACAATTTGTTAGCCTTAGAACAGACTATTGTCTAGTTGAGCGACAAATTGTGAATTGCAAATGCAAAAAAAACGAAATTGAATTGTGAATAGTAAACGATGGAAAAAAATGTAATTTTATTACAAAAAAATAAAAAGGTAGCTTTCATCTTAGAAGCCATACATAACCAAAGCCAAATAAACAAGAATCTGATTTTTTTTATTTTTGTATTAAAGAAAATGTCTTAAAAAAAGCATATTATTAAATGCTTTTTCTTGACATTATTATGACGTATCTAATATTATAAATTAGTGTGGAAACTAAAACTTGTATTTTTAAATTTATTGCAACCGAGAGAAAAAACATTTTTAAAAAGGTAATATGGAAAACTAGGCATTTACAGGGCTTATAACATGTCATTGGTTGGCTTAAGTGGCTACTTTACACACTGCGTTCTGCATATGTTCACCATTCTGCCCATATGTTCACCATTTTGACTATGTTTAAACATTCACATTTCCATAACTCGTCTATCTGTTGACTTTTGTGAAGTAAAAGAGCTGAAACCTTTATAATGTGGGTGGGATTCATCTGGCTGAACCATTTCACCTAGCACTTCACCTAACGTTCTTTTTATGCGTTGTCTAGGCTTTTCAATTTTTATACTTCGTATACCAGTTGGTTGAATCAACAATGTTTGGACGAAAAAACATTTGAACATACTCAAAACATTGTTGAAATATTTTTATGTACGGTAAACTATGTATTATATTATTTAAAGTTAACGCAAAAAAAGATTATCCAATAAAATGAAATAAATAAACGTAGAAGTAATTTTCAAATAAACTTACATATAAGATAATATCTGAAAATGTTTTATAATATGTGTATTTGATAAATAAATACTAAATGACCTTTTTTTGAAGACGTTACTTTTTTTGAAATTGACTAAATGTTTTAATTTTGGAGTAATTTTAGTGGTAGAGCCGGGTTCAATTCTTGGGCTACCTGATTCTGAGTTTTACACACAATCACAGGACCACAACACGATTTAGAAGACTCAACGAAGTCGTTTTCCTCAAAAATTGCAATTAGCAAATGTGCATACTAATATATCGGAATGAAGATAATCTCAGAGTAATAATACGCATGCTATGCATATCATATGCAGAACAGTTTTCAATACCAGTTGAAATATCACTTTGAAAGGTTCCAGCCAACGGGATTTCGTTAATTTTATTCGATAAAAATATCTATTCTTGTTTGATTTAAATTATTTATTGTATTTTTGTGTTAAGCTGATCAGTATTTTTTCTGATTTTCAGAAATGGAAGTGGTATTAAAATTAGGCTTGGCGAGTGGGACGGCTCAGCAAACTACGAGCAGTACCCATACCGCGACTTCACCATAGCGAGAGTGTTCGCTCACGAGTCCTTCAACCCCAATACTCTGCAGAATGACGTGGCAGTAATAAGGCTCACTGGAAGTGTTCCTCCGGGTACTCCGGGAATTATTCCCATATGTCTTCCAACTGCCGGACAATCATTTGACTCCCAAAGGTAAATAGGTAACATTTAAATTAACGCTGATCTCATTGATATGGGTGAAGATAAAGTTTCTACCTCCACAATGTCTACACTGTCCATTTAAACAGTCAACCTGATGTTTCGCATCCAATGCAGCCGTAATATAGTCTGTTATACCATCAAGAGATTATACATATCATGTTCGTTATTATTATGGAAACCCTGCTAGATTTTCTACAACTAGTTCTGTGATTTATTTATTTATTGAGGATGGTTTGATTAAAGATAATAAATTATTGAAGTTTATTTAATGATTTGTGAAATTATATTCGAGTTTTAATATTATCTTTCATTTTAAAGGTGTGTGGTTTCTGGGTGGGGCAAAGACTCTTTTGGCATCAATGGCCAGTACCAGAGCATTCTAAAGGTAGTAGATGTGGCAATAATTCCGTCAGCGACTTGCGAAACAACGTTTCGTACTACCAGACTGGGCACGTCCTTCCAACTGGACCGCACATCCTTTATGTGCGCTGGTGGAGAAGCAAATAAGGACGCCTGTACTGTAAGTTGATTTGAAAACAGTTTATTGATAAATTTTTAAGAAAAAATAAAGATGATTGGCGCCTCTGTGGTGTTATAGCGAAAATGCTTTTATTTCTACAGGATATCCGGATACGATTCCCAAAACTACATATTCGTGAATACCTGTTGCGTTATTTATTTAATCATTTTTTTTTAGACATTTTTTTTATGTTCGTATGATTAACCCAAATATTTTAATTTGGGGCCATTTTTAACAAGTTGTAAATAATTCACTATTTAAAAATGGGAATTAAGTTGGGGTAGAGTAGGTTTCGAACCGCGGACCTTTGATCCGTGAGTCCGCAACACTAGTCACGAGACCACAACAACCCGATACCAATTCGGGATGCTTCGGTATCACTCAAATATACATCTCCCGTTCAGTAGCTCAATCACAAATAACTAAAAACATACTAAGCATTTGAGCGATCACAATGAACATGTTTAAGTTATCGCAGTCATAAGTCAACGCTTGTGTAATCTCCAAGTCAACGCTCGTGTCGGTTTGTTTTTTTATTTTCCTCTTAAATAAATGCAGTTCATTCAATCAGCGTTATTATAAAAAATAACACAATATATTGCCTTTGCAAAATAGTAACGAGTATCTAATACAAAAAAGTAAAAATTCAATTACAATTACTATAGCGACGGCTTTTCTTGACATTTGGCTTGCTAACCGCTGGCTAAATGCAATAAATAGTATGATAAATATAAAATATAAATATAAAATATTTATGAAGAAAAAAACAAATCAAAATTTAAAATAATGGTCAAGACATATGTGATAAACAATTTATAAATTAAATATTTGCAATGTTATTATATGTATGATAACACGCATAACAATATGTATGATATGTGTGCCCTACTTTAAGATTTAAATAAAATAAATAAAAATAAAAATAAATAATATATAAATAAATGAAAATAGCAGGTTTGGAATATTTTTCATATTTACACAGGTGAGATTCAAATATGTGATTGCGCAGCAGGATTATAGGTCGCGAACCGTAAAACATTGATTGACATTTAATATTAGGTATATATAGGTAGATATAATATATAGGTTCACGGATGTTCTATTACAAATACGATAAGCAACCATATTGAGAAATTGTTATCACGTCGCTTATTAGCACGTCTATAGTTATTTGTGATTGAGCTACCGGATGTTTCAAAATCACTCGGGCGCTCGTCTTTAATTAGCATTGTTCAATTTTGCAAAGCTACAAATTCACCTCTGAGTAGGGTCTCAAGCATTTTCGATTTCGTTGTTGTATCACGACTAAGCTTACGCCAAACATGTCATAAAATAATTAGATTTGTCCGGTTATTACAGGGGTGGATACAGTGTTAAGTGTCTCATCCGACGCGTCAGCTTTTTTATCAATTCAATTCAATTTTCAATTTCAGTTCATTTATTTAAAAAAATAACATGTTCATAACAAACTAAATTTTAATGCGTACATATTATAACAAGAAAAAAATACATTAAAGAGACTTTTGTCAAAGCAGTAGGAGAATCCTACTCCGGAAAACCCCTTTGGATACATAGAACAGTTCAACATCATGTTGTTCAGCATAACTGTAGCCCTTCCAAGAGGCATAACCATCGGCGGGTTTGTCCTGTATATCGAAATATGAAACAATCTATTCTATTTTTATCTATGCTGACGCTGTCTTAGATAATTATCAGGAACATACAAACCAATGCTCTTCATAATCTCAAGATTATCGACCATACCGCGCAACAATCGATAAAAATGTGAAGTCAAATAATACACATTCCTTCTAGCCCATAACTGTTGTAGCCAAGCATACCCTGGAGAAACTCGGTCAGGTAGAGCCAAGGATAATACCCGAGCTCTCTCGAGTAGAGATATCTCAGAAGAGCTATTAACCAAGTCACTTCGGGTGGATTCTGAAACATCCCGAACGGATAACCCGTCGGTTATTTACAAAGAATATGCTGCTTAGCGATACCTCAGTGATAACGTAATTTGTCTCAACCCCGTGTCTGTGCTGCTGGCAGTGTTGCCACAGTAATTGGACTTTTAGAGGTGTTGTGGTACTAAAGAGGTTGTTAGAGTTATCGTTTAGCTAATGAACTATTTGATTCTGGTTGTTTTTCTCATCCAGCACTACGGATTAAAAATAATTATAATGAAAATAATGAATATGATTCCTCAGGGTGACGGTGGATCAGGCTTGGTGTGCGAGACTTCCCCGGGAAGGTTTACCCTGGCGGGGCTCGTGGCTTGGGGACTCGGCTGCGCCACGCAGGGTGTACCCGGAGCCTATGTCAACGTTCCCAACTACATACCGTGGATACAGGCTCGACAGACTATGAATATTTAAATCAGTATATCTTGGGTTTAAGTCAATGCTAATGTCTAACCTTTGAGGATTTGTAAATTAACAATGCATTGATCATTCTTAGTGTGTTCTGTGAGATCTTATTTTTTTTTATTAAGCCTGAATTGCATAAGAAACAAGAAAAGCAATTAGAAATTCTAATTGATATTATAAATAAATAAATATGCAACGGGGTCCTATATAGGCAATGAATTGCCATTGAAACCACTGCGTATCCAATGTTCCAACCTTCAAACGTCAAAAATGAGTAAAAGCCATGCATTAAAAAAAGTTAAGTTAATCAATGTTTCAATTCAAAACACTCTTTTTTTTCCATTTTGACAAAAACGAAACTATTATTTCACTTTAAACTTAACTTTTTTTTCATGATAATGGCTGCAAGTGGTAGGTTTTCGTCCGACTTTTTTTTTAATATTAAGGAATAAAAGTAAAATATTATCAACCAACATTTTTTATTTAATAGCATTACTGTGAATTATCAAATCACTAGAGTTAAAGGGTTAAATACGCTAGTCTATGTTAGATAACAATTATCAACATACAATTTTCAGTAATTCTGTGTCATTTCATAAGCCATATCTAATATATTAAATTCGTGTTTATTCCTGGCAATAACTATTCGTCGTTTTCTTTTAAAAATTCAATTACCTTATTGTAGAATAAAAATTTACGATATTTTTTGTCAGTGGTAAGGATAAACTACCTCATGTTGCAATATTAGGAATATTTGTTGACCCGGATACTCCATTCGTATCGACTAATTTTCCGCCGGACAGTACACCAATGTTAGTTTCTTCCCCTGAATTATTACACGCACAAAAAAATTAACATTAAGAGTAGTTGTTTACACCAAAACTGGTATTAATATTGTATTACTAAGTCAAATTGATAATTGTTTTTTGTTGAAAATATCAAAATTATAGGAGCTTAATAAATACATAATATTTTTAAATTAAGCACGTGATTCATTATCGTGTACCAACTATATAATATCGTAGTGGGTATGTAAGTCAACATAATTATATCGACGCTGGTAAGGAAAAGTTACCAAGTGACATGTAGCAATTTTACGGAAGAACCAATCAACGATTTTTTTTTCATAAATAAAAAAATACGTATTTTTTTTAATTATGCAAAAATCAAGCCAAAATAATACGAATGAATTAGATTTTTTTTATTAATAAAAAAAACTAAAAACTTTAATTGGCTCTTCTGTATATGTCGCTTGGTAACTTTTCCTTTCCATCGTCGATATGTAGGTATATATTTATGTAGATGCATTCATTCTAATATTTCCCAAAAAGCAAAACAGTGATAATTATTGTAAAAATTTCATTAAAAAATAAATATAGGTAGCTTAGAACTTTCTATTCAGTTTTTAATATTATGTACTATTTAGTATTTTATAATACGTTATTATGATTAATTTTAATATCTAGTTTAATATATTATTAGATTTTTTAATGAAAGAAGTATTTTATAAATTATTTTTAATAACTTAAATGGGTAAAAAAAAAACGTTATTTGATTACTTCATTGGTGCGTTTTCGTTGTGATTTTTATTTAACTTAACTTTTCAATGTAACCTTATCAATGTTTGTTACAATGTTTGTTTCCATGTTTGTCACAAAGTTTATTTGGTTTTGTAATTTATTTATTAATTAATGTTATATATATTTCTAAGATTAATCTATACGGTTGTTGTTGGTATATTTTTTTATTGTTAAGTATGTTTTCTAAATAAAATAAAATTTGCATCAAAAATTACGTGGGTGGGCATATTTTATTACCTCTATTGAAAATTAAGAAATATTTATTAAAATTGGTCATAACCACTGATACAAAACAGGTAAATATAAATAAACTCCTTAACAATAATAATGAATCGTAATAGTTTGTGATTCGTATCATTATAATAGATTGCAAAATACGATAATTACGACACCATGTACAACTTTTCCTTTCCCCTTTTTTAAACTAATCGACACCTAATGATGCATAAGGCACTTTGTTGGCACACCGAGTGCAGTGTTTCATCTATATAATTTGTTACATGAAACCAAAATTATTAATATTCTTCTTTGGATGCCAGTTCAGGGAATTAAAAATGCATGTATGTTAGGAAAACGCGCTTACCACAACATTACGAGGCTGACAAATGAAAAAAATGTCCATAGATATCGGAGTAATGATTATTTACAATAAAACAATGTTTTTCAAAATGGAATGCTTTGGTTTTTTATTTAAACAAATAAATACAATAATATGTTCGTTTTCATCACATCAAAAAATTCATAACCATTATCAAATATTAACGATAATTATTATTGATGAATCATATCAAAAGTACGGCTCTACGTATTTTCTACGAAAGCTAAATAGTTTAACTAATTATGTACTTTACAATATTCTGTTAACTTTATAATATATTGTGTATAATAAATCAATTGAAGAACAAAATTAACTTAAATAGATAATAATTATGATAGCAATAATAACATAAATAATAATATCTAAAGATTTAAAGAAGAAACGGTAATAGCCTAAAAGTTATAGTAAAAAATACAAAGGTACTGTGAAACATAACTCTAATAGTACGTTATCAAAATTAAATATTTTACTTAATAATTAATAGTAATAAATTTAATTAACAAATAATATAACAAATTTTAACTTTTGCGTACATTAGGTGATTTTTACTTTGTGTATCAAAATTAATCTTCTTTTTTTTAGCAATAAAAGGACGAAATATAATCATTTTCATCACTTAATAATAAAATATTTAAACAATAATATTTGTACCAAATTAAGTTGTCGAACTAACACTTTTAAATCAACTAATAATCGTGTCATCGATATAAAAATTATAACGAATCAGTGTCATTGAAAATAAATTGAATTCACCCGTTTATTTACGATAAATTGACTTTTCAATGAGTTTATCGCTTGAAAGCTTTTCCTCCGTGACGTGTTGATAAAATTATAATCCAAGTTGTAATTTTAGATATTTGCATTGCATAATTATGCAATGCGCCTTTGAGGTGATTCTTACAACTATGGCGGTGTATTAATGATTTTAAATAATAGTAATAATAAAACAATTCTAGGTTAATTTAGTGCGAGTGCAACATCTCAACTGTAGTGATTTATTGTATGCATGGACATAATGTAACTATCTAATCAAATCGTAGTGCACCATTACTTTTCTTAAAAATACTTAATCACTGTTTTAATCTAAATATAAATAACAGCGATTATCAATAACTAATTGGATGGTGCGACGCTTTCTGATTATGTTTCTACATTATTAAACATATCCAACTCGAAGCATTTATTAATATAATATCACTAAGCTTTACGCGATCGTCAAATTAAGTCGAGAAGTCCTTGAACAATAATTTTCGATACGCTCAACAAAAATAACAATATTATTCGATAGTTTCCTTTTTAGGACTTAAAAGTGGAACACTTTCATTCGAAGCACTGAGATCTTCCGCAACGTTAGTGTTGTTAGCGGTTTTCCCCACAGGTCTCGCTGGCGGTGGTGAACTTACTTCTACATATTCGTCTCCCCTTTCTTCTAATTCCCTTTTTACTGTGATTTCGTCGCGGTCATTATTCGCTACTTCCGGAGTCTGGTTTTCCCTTTCCGATCTATGCTTTCGTTTATGCGATTGAAGTTCGAGCGTGTTGCTGAATTCAGCCGAACATTCCGAGCATTTTAATGGACCGGGACTATTAGAAATTTTCATTTTCTTGATACTCGGCGAACTCGAGGCGTAAAAAGGTACGCCGTCCACTCCGTGAAATCCATTCTGTCCCACGAAATAAGAGCGCTCGAGCGGATCGACGTCGGCCAACTTCATTCTCACATCGTCTTCGAGGTGGGTGTAGCTATGATTGTCCAACTCCGCTCTGAAGAAAAACTTCAGGCCGCAACGAGCGCAGTCGTACGGCCGCGCCGCTAGCCCGTGGGCGAGCATGTGATGTTGGAGGCCACTCGCTCCGGTGAACACCGCGGAGCACAGGTAACACGTGAAACCGCCGCAGCCCGCGAAGGTGTGCTCTATAAGGTGGGCTTGAAGCTGCATGGGAGAGCCGAGCGAGCGGCGGCACAGCCGGCACTCCAGCCCCCCTCCGGAGACGTGCGCTTGGACGTGCGCGCGAACTTCTCTTTCGGATTCAAAAGCAGCTTGACACTCGATACACGTGTAAGTTTTCCTATGTACCGATTCAACGTGGTTCTCCAACGCCGACGAGGATTCGAACTTGGTATTGCACTCCGTACATCTCCTCTCCGTCGACTGAACAGTTCCGCTGTGCTGCCGGTAACAGTCCCTGCAGACGTGAGTCGTGGGAACTCCGTTGTTAGCTTCGGCGCCGGCGGGAATAACGTCTTGTTGAGAAAACGATTTCAGACATAGCGCGCATTGAAAGCTGTCGTTCGATAATCCAGAGTTCTTAAGGTGAAATCTAGCGTGAATTCTAGCTTCGACATCAGAAACCAAAGTTTGGCGACACACCACGCAGGACGTTGGTAAGTTCAGAGGGGACGGAGAATGAGGACTGCCGGGTAGATTGTTGTTGTTAGAGTGTCGCGATAGATGGGAAAAGAATTGTTCCTCGGTCGTGAGAAGTGTTTTGCAGTGAGTGCAGTTGTTTCCACCGAGAACTTTACAATGAGTCAACTTGTGTTCCGCGAGAATAGCGGCAGAAGGAAATACTTCGTCGCATATGAGGCACTTGTGCTTGCCACCCGCGGCACCTCCCTGAGAGTGACTTTTCATGTGGTTCTCCAGTTCAGCTCGTGACTTGCAGTTCTCGCTGCAGTAAGCGCAGCTGAGGCTAACGGCTCCATTCTTCCCACCTCCCTTGACGTGGTGGGCGAGTTTACGATGGGCGATGAGTTCACTTTCTGATTGGAAATCACTTCTATCACAGATATCACATGTGTTTGATTCTTTTTTCGTGTTGTTATTTTCGCTAGGCAGTACCTTGACGCTGACCCGGTTGGTAGGGGATTGTTTTGGCTTTGGACTATCTCCATTCATACCCTGAAAATAAATGTCAACATATTAGAATCGAAGCAGATACGTAAAACATAAAGAAATATTGACATCAATATTTTGAGTTGTCTAAATGTCTGTAGACAAAAACTGGATATTTTCCCCTAGGGAGTCGTTAACATGAACATATTACAGCAAAGATGGAGAAAAAAATTGACATAAGAATATGTAAGTCTAGTTAGTCTAGGCATTTATAGGGCTTATAATTTGGATGGTTTATGGGGCCAATTTACACACTGGATTACATTTACTATTTTTTCTATGTTTAAACATCCATATTATTATACGCACTTTTTTTGTTTATTAAGTTGGCGTTTTTATTAGAACTTCATTTAGTAGTTTGAGCATTGCGTTTGCTTGCGGTACTTTGCTCGTACACAGCATGCCATCTGCGCCGCGTTAGTACGCGATTAAAAAATAATACTAGTCTGAATCTGAGATCAAACTACGAAAAAAAACGGCTTTACACCGATGTATAATTATATATGTGTAAATGGGCTATAAATTAAAAAATGTTATAATTTCGAATTCATACGCAAATGAAAGTTAATTAGGTCAGGTCCACCACCGCACCCTCAAAACGCTCTTTATAGGAGGTTGCTGCGTCCGTTCTCAGACTTGTAAGTTATGAAATCGAATTAAGGAGTACCAACTAGCATTAAACTGATATATTCATGCGCAGCAAAATTAACAGTACTAAGAAAATTGAACCTACCTGCAGATGATGTTGCTGCATGTGCTTATCCAGTAGGAATTCAACATGAAAGCCTTCTCTGCACAGTGGACAGCGGTACTGCTCCGCGTGGGCCGCCAAGTGGAACTGCAGCTCCAGGTCCGTGGCGCAGGCCGCGTGGCAGTAGGGGCACCGGGCCGCCCCGACGCCCGACCCCGGTGCCGCGCCCGCCCCGGCGTGCTGGGCGCGCACGTGCAGCGCGAACTCCGCTTCGGAGCGGAAGCAAGCTGCCGAGGAGGCGCAAGCCGTGCACTTGTACACTTTGCATTCATGGCTATGCTTAACAGCAAAATGCACCTAGAAACAATATTAGGATAAATTACTCATAATTTAAGAAAAAAATTGATTTTGTTGGGTAAAAATAAAAATGATTACTATTTTATTTAGAATACAAACAGACGTACAGATTATAATGCTTTTTTGTAATTTTATAAAAAAATTCCAATAAAAAAAAAGGGAAACTGTTGCGTCGTACATTGAGAAGCATTACCCTAGTAAGAAAGTGGCTATGCGAACTACGAATTTATTCCATGAATAATGAATTAATACTGCATCACATTTCGCTAAATTTTGAAACGTAGGCAAAAGCAACACAGCTTTCTAGTAAAACAGAATTAATTATTTTTCATAAATTCATAAATAATAAACTAGTAAACTTATTATTTTTATTTCGTTTTTTGCTAATCGAAATCGCATTCCAGATTTTTACGCTCCTTTACAATTTATATTATTATATTAATATTGTAATATTTTCACATGAAAAAGCTCCAACGTTAGATATGCATAAAAAAAGATTTGTTAAAAAATGGCTTCTGAATTTGGGTCCCGAGAACTCCCTTGAGATGGTCACCCCCCCCAAGTAAGGAACAGTAGTTCATTTGAACTCGGAATTATTGTTGCATGTCTACTGTTTCTAGTTTATGTTTATATCCGTACAGTGTCAGTGTTTTGAATATCATATAAAACACTGTCGTGTATGTATATATAGGTATGTGTGCGGATGTTGGAGGAGTGTAGAGGAGCCAAATAATCTCAACGGTGGCATAATATAAACATAATATAAAAATACTGTAAATTAATGCCTCGATACGGGTCATGCCCAGTGAGGTGTTCATATGCGAGTAGAAAAGAAAAAAATACAAAGTTTTATGTAAAACAAAAAAATATGTATGTCTTATAATATGCCTTATTATCATCTTATACTTCAGATTACGATTTTGATAAGGATAAAGCAGTAAATATTTTACATTCAAATAATGAGAAAGGACTTAAATTAAATGACATGGATATTTTTCACATTAAAAAAGCTTTAAAAGATGTTATTCCCTTAATAAATATTCAAGTAACTTTTCAGAAAAGACCTTTTTTAAATTAAAAATTAACCGATCGGGTAACACCACCTCTACCCCCCCCCCTCCCTTTCAACTCCCTACCAATTCTTCAATATAAGATTAAATATATATTGATTAAGCTTACAACATGTTTAGACATAGTGGTATTCGCATCTCTATAAATCTGCATGTGAAACTTTGGAAATACTACAGAGATGGTGAAGGTGGATTTTAGTATTTGCATGTTGGTGTAGAGTGTCCTGCCGAAGAGACGGGTACGTCTCGAAACCGGTAGACTAAAAGAGTCGGTAAGTGGTTATATACAAATATTTACTAACATTAGTTAAAATGTTTGACCACAAAGTTAATGCTTTAAGCATAAAAAATAAATATTTGTAATTATATTTTAATAAACTTTAAAAATAATGAAAGTTGAGTATTTTTTTCGGCATTGAACGCATTATCGTAGTTTCAATTGATTTATATGGGAAACATTGTTTTGCTCAACGAATAAGATTCTGGTTCGAATTTCCCGCGTTATGAGAGGTTCCACTGTTGTGGAAAGGGAAAATAAGGAAAGTGGCGAGGAGGGATACAAAATTATAAAAAGAAAGTAGGAGTGCAACATTTGATTTTCGATGACTAGAAATAAAGAAGAAAAAAAGACAAAACGTCTATTCCTGATATTCTAAATGAAGTTTAGACGTTATTTTTTGTTCCTAATATAAATATAGAGCGTTAAATATATTTTGCGTATTGAAATTCTTGATAAATGTTTTTCAAATACGATGGAGAACGTTTCCGATGATAAGTTTAAAAGTTAGGAATATAGAAAATATCATACTCTCTAGTCGATCTGGGGGGGACGCAGTAAGCAAGTAGAATAAAAAGAATGACAGTATGTTGTACCTGAATCGCAACTTTTGAATCGAACATCTCTTTGCAAATAGCGCAACGGTATAAGTGATGCGCATGGAGGTCCATAAGGTGCTTCTGAAGTTCATCCGGCTTAGGGAAAGCTCGCGAACAGCTCGGGCAACCGAACTCCGCTCCCAGCGCCAGCAAGTGGGCGGCCGCGTGCCGCTCCAGCGACCCCGCGTCGGGGAAGCGCGCCCCGCACGTGGCGCAGGCCAGGCAAGCTCCGCCCTCCAGGTGGGCGCGCAAGTGCACGCGGAAAGACTCGAAGTCCGGAAGAGCGGCGCCGCACTGATTGCACAGGAGTGTCCCAGCAGCTACGGAGTCTTCTCCTCGAGATCTTTTCGACGGACGGTCGGTGGCTTTCTTACTGAGGTCCGTCGGGCGCAGCTGCTCCGGCGGCCCGCCGTGCGCGAGGACGTAATGTTCCGCTAGGCCAGCGGCGGAAGAGAAAGAAACTGCGCATAGGTTGCAGGACAAGGGAGATCTCGGACTCAGCTTGGAGTGCGCCAGGGTGATGTGCTGGTGGAGGCCGGCCGGGGACGGAAAACGCATGGTGCACGAGTCGCAAGAGTAGGAGAGGGCGGGAGAGGGGGCCGGGTGAAGGCCGTTCTCCGGAAGTAGGGGAGGAGGTGGGGGCAGCAGCGCCGAATGCATGGAGTGCACGTGGCTTTGGAGCTGTTCCATAGTGGAAAAAGTATCCCTGGTACAGTACATGCATGCCAGCTTGGGGAGACTCAGGGGCCGAACCCTGGGGGAAGGAGGGGTGAGCGGGGGAGGAGCACGAGGACTTCCAGTGGAACTGACATCCGACACGTGGACTGCATTCATATGACCCTGAAATCATAAGTAAATATAAGCATAACTAGATACGAGTGCAACATTGGTGATAAATAGTTCCAGATAAATGTAAAATGTTTTACTTGTAAAAGATCTGGCCTCCTGAACCTCTCTCCGCACTGCAGGCAGCGGTAGCCGCGGCCGGGCGGCGCGCCCCCCGACCGCAGCGGGGACCCGCCCCCGCCCCCGCCCTCGCTCCTCTTGTGGTTCTGCATGTGGGAGGTGAGGGCGGCCGCCGTGTTGTACCCCCTGTTGCACACAGTGCACTGAAATGGCTTTTGGTTGTCATGGGTCTTCATGTGAATCTTTAAGTGGTCGCTGGAAAGGAAAATAAATATTTTTATCATTCGAGAAGATAAAAATCAAAAGACGCGACGTTAGTAAAATATATAAAAACAATTTTTTAAACTTATTTGTATATACATGTTGTGTTCATTTATAATTGATGAATATGATTATTATTATTATGGATAACTTATATAGCGCCATTTTCGTAATATATTACCTCAAGAGCACTTTACAAAGTGATTATATAAAGAAATAAATTTAATTCAACTTTTTTAATTAGTAATTTAAGAAAAAAATGTACTTTGTCATCACATGCTAAGGATTTAGAGAACAAGTGGATTTTAAGTTTTTCGAATTTGAAATTGATTAGCAATACAAACGTCTTGTATTGTTTATAGTTTGTGGATCATGGTAAATAAAATAATGAACATGTATGATTATTTTTAAGTTTTTATGAATGTATTTTTATACAATGAAAATTAAATTAAATCAAAATGGATGTAAAAAAGAAAACTCTTTTTTTTTAACAGACGTAAGCCCTAATAGATTGACATTAATGAGTAATACTTAATCTAAACATTCTTAAAATCTACGTAACTTAACAAAGTGTATAATTAACAAAAGGTATGTATATAGCATAATCTAGGCGGAAATGGCAAGTGTGACATCGCGAGTCAAGAGAGACCACACCGCTTGCTTCTTAAACGCCTGCCTTTGATGTAGGAACACATCGACAGTACTGTTTAGTGAGATTTCGTTCACTGTTCTGAGGATCCTTGGCAGAGGGAAAAAGAATCCGATGTTAGTTTTATAATTTCCCATAGCAAAGACAGGATTGGTACGCAAGTTACGGCGAAGTACATTAAAGTTTATCTGAGCAAGGATATCATGGGCATCTTACAGTTAGATATCGATTTGTGCAAGAATATCAAACCGGCCAAAATCCTTCTAAATTTTAAACTAAAGATATGAAAGTACTCTAGATGATCATAATAGTTGATTATGAAAGTATTTGATCCGATTCTAAATATTAACGATTTTAAAATTGTGCGTTACACCCATTCAATCCGCGTTATATGAATATTATAATTAGAAGGCCATATCATAGAATTAAATTCAAGCAAACTACGAACAAATGATTTATACAATGTAATTGCAATTTTCGAGCTTTTGAATGAACTCTTGAACTCTTAAATTGCATTTGCTAGTAAAGTGGGTGCGGTTCCCATAGTGCAGTGACCAAACTGGCAATGAATTTATTATGTACAATGCGTTTTCTGCATATGTGTTTTGGGCTGTAAGTTTGACTTACGTTAACGCATTATTAAGTATCATTTTACCGTCTATTTCCGTAACGAGAGAAAATAAAAATGTTAAATAAACACGTCATCGAGATCTTTATAACTGAGTGACGGAGCAGGGCTAAATGTACAACGTCACATAAGACGTGAATGATCATTTGAATTCATTTTTTCTCCCTGACATTCCTTTCCAGTCCCCAAATTCGGCGGCGTGGAACTTTTGATCGTTAGAGACCTCGGAAGATTAATTATTTATCATCACCTCGCTGTCTCCTAAAGGGAATTTGTCACATTGACCATGGAAAGGCACAAGAGAACGACAAATGCTAAGAAATGTAACGTTGATCAAACTTAATAAAAAAGATAGACATGTCTATTTTTTTTCATTAAAAAAATCGTGAGTTCCATAAAACATAACCAAAATCAAAAACATGAAAATAATGGTTTGAGGCGATACTGAATAATTTTTAAATTGCCCATAGATATAAAAAAAAGGAAACAATACTTTTAAAAAAAATCACAGATGCGAAATAATAAGAATATATACGAATCAAAAATAATAGTACGAGCTCTGATTATATCATAATTATTATTATTTGAAAAATGCAAGTGCAAAAACACCTGTTTATTTTTAAAATACATTTTTTCTTTAAACGAGTAAGAAGTTGTTTTTTTTAATAATTGAAGACATGTAGCAATGACGTAGAATATAAAATCAAGGATAATTGCACTAGCAGTTTTGTGATATCCATTAAAAAAATATATTTAATCACCGAATAAAAATTGTTTAATCTATACCTATACCTCGCTTACGTTATAATAAAATTTACTAGATACCTTTTAAAAATTATGATTGAATGTTTTACAATATCGTAGTTTTAAAAAAGATATATTTTAAGCTGTTTGAAAGGGAGACGGACCTTCCTATCTAAAATCTGTTAAATATTGCATGAACTTTTTTTATTAGAATATTTCCAACATGGACAGAATATATATAATGCATAATACAGTATGTGAAAAAAACCCTCTCACATCGAAAACCACGATGATCTGTATGAGCAAAAAGATGCACAGGCAAGTAAAAAAAAAAAAAAAACTTTTTTTCACACTTTTCTTCCTAAGCAGAAGTAAGTTATAATTTGGTTTTTAAACAAATAAAAATCGAGTTGTAAAACGGTCCTTATTTTTTTTTTAAATATGCCCATGAGTTTTCTTACTCATACAGATCATTGTGGTTTTCGATGTGACAGGCTTTAACTGCCGTACTGCATAATGTACATTATATAATGTAGGTATATTTGTATTGTTTCCTTTATCGCCAAGAGATCTCTTTAAGCAGAGATTGTTTGGCGCCAGTTATGTCAGTTCATTAAGCTTCGTCCAGGGTGCAACACGAGGAGGCGAACTTCCTGTCTGCAGTTCCTGAATTGATGGAATATCTAAAGGGCCTGAATCTGGACTTCTATCATATTTCATGTTTTTGGGAATATTTTTTTCTCATTCATGTTTTTTTCTCCTTAAAACAGTTTTCTTTCCATACGCTAAATAATTATGTCTGTGTCGTGTGCAGGTAACGTACGCCACTGGCAACTTGACAAATGACAGTGTGGGACCACAAAGGCTCGCTCAATTAGTCAGCGTTTATCCGCGCACAGAATCTCCGTCAACTCTTGGCTTTGTCTAGTCCCTGGGTTGCCCTCCCTCGCCCTCGCCCCAGTCTTGCTGGGAAGACAGCTCAATTACCACGTTGGGTTCCTCTCCCGACACATCTATACCATAACATACTGTTCATACACGCACCACTCTGGCAGGTTGAACACAGAGAGAACGTGATTTAAAACACATATTATACAATTAGGTAGTTTGTAAAATATGTTTTTAGGGATCATTAAATACAGACTTGAATTATAGTGCTAATAACTTGTCATGGACATTTGTTTAATTTGTTGATTTTATATGTCAATCGATAAACCAGCCAACGACCTGTCATAAGCCCTGTAATTTTTTTATTAACATATTTTCATAAACCGTTTCGCCCGTAAGACTTTTGCATACATATAAATTATGTAAAACATGTGCCGTAAAAAAAACAGCATAAAGAAATAAAAGGAAATACACTACAGAAAAATAAAGAAAAATAGAGTATGCTGAATAAGACGCAAAATTTGCATGCGACTACACTTTGCTTCAAATATGACCACAAATGAATACTAACACGTGAAACCAAACATGATGATATACATTTAAAACATTACTGCGATCTTAAGCATTACCCAAAACACTTAATTAGGTTGAACTGACAAAACCGCATTCGTTTTTTTCCGTTTTTAAAAAAGGTTTTATAATTTACATTTTACAGTTCGATATTAATTTGTCGTTTAATCATCAGCGTGAACATATATGAAGCAAAGTGTAGTTGAATACTAAAAATAAAAACCCCCAAATATTTTCTTCTCTACCCCCGTGAGGAGATTCATAATAGCATCCATTCAAAATAATCTTAATATTTTCCTGCTGCAGACACGGACAGTATACAAACTTTTGAACACAGTTTCACATATACCTAAATGTATGTATATTATTGTGATTACAATTTCTTCATAACGCTTTTCTAAATCACGAATCTACCGTGTACTCATAACCTTCAGTTGAAGAAACCAATGTCACCTTCAAAAAGCATCTTAGAGCGTAGATTTAGTACGGATTAGAAGCATGTATGTAAGCATTAATTATTATTTAGCTTTGGCTGTAACACCAAGGTCCCTTTATGGCAGTTGAAGATTCCAGAAGTGTATCATCATCCGTCAAGCTCGGGCTATAGGTATTAGGTGTGCCATCTGCACCATTCGCGGGTCACAGTATTGTGTTGGGTTTCTTTGACTGCGCGGTGCGGGCGGGGGTGAGGAGACGACGAGAGACGGGACGCGAGGAGCGAGAGAATGGCATCCCAACACGAGGACGAGGAGATGGACGAGTGACGGTAATTTGTCAACAAGCCGCACAGGGTCGCCCGATACATTCACAAAATATTGCTAATACGACGAATTACCCACGGTAAGGCCACGCAAGCGCTTCTCGACATTTTCAGAAGTAATGACGTATCCATTCAATTATAAACTCATTAATTGTATTATGTTCGACTGCGGACTCTTGTGAGTAGTTTTAATAAGTTATCTTTTATTTTGCTTAAAATCACTCTAAAAAATGTTTATTTTTCTTTAGTAGAATCAATAATAAGATATGGTATAAAGTCGTGGGGACATTCGACTAACACTAACATTAAAATGATCCAGGGTCTACAGTACTCTATAGTTAAGAAAATTGTACCAGTAGAGATTTACAGACAAAGAAGTGATAATGTTCTCCTGTACAAAAAACTTAAAACTCTGCCTGTTCGAGGATTATTGTGGCTTTGCATCATTTAAGAACATTTTAAAAGTAATACTTTCAAAATTACTCTCAAACATAACCATAATACACGCTTCACGTATAATGATGGTTTGGTAGTACCAAAAGTATGTAATAAATATAATAGAACTCTCAAATATTAAGTACTTAGCATTTTTAATTTATTGCCGATAGAACTTAAATTTAACACTCAATGTAACAAGAGCAAAATAAGAAAGTGGCTACTTGATCAAAAGTTTATATTTTATGTTTCATGTGCTTGTATTTAAAAATAAATTAATTTAAATGTGATTATTTGTTTACACAATTAAACATGTGTATTCTGATCTTTCCGGCTGTTAATTATGTATGTTAGTTCATTGTTTTAATAAATGTAGATAAAATAATATAGTCAGTATAAATATAAATCTTTGCCAACAAGCTACAGAAAGTGGCTTGGTGGGATTTTTATGATAATTGAAATGTTAAAACTGTCAAAATATGTAATTATATTTATAAAATAAATTTAAAAAGTAATGAAATAAAATATGAAAAATGTACCAAATATTTTATTTACCTAGCACCAATATTACGTGACGACTGTGTTTGTTATATATTTAGAGTATGTTATATCTTACTGAACAAAATCGATATCTTGTACTAAAATCGCATCCGCGCATGCTAGATTTACGATTTGACCTTTGGATGATCTCTTATATATTGAGCGCTGAATTTACTTTAGTAATTACAACCTTAAAACTGATAAAAAAATAGTTTTATCAGTATTTTGTTAAATTCAAAATATTTTACGATACTAACACATTGTATTGAAATTTAAAATGAAATACGATTAGATACGATTTAAAATTAACAAATTTTCATATTTAGGATATTCTACCATGTATTAAACATAATTGCTTAGTAAAATTAACAAAACCCACAATCAAAGATTTAGTCAAAATAGATAATAAATAAATAGAAATATATAATAATTTACGTCATTCAATTTCACTCATACTCGTAAAATAGGTAGATTACGCAGACATTTTATTTTTTTAATTTTATTAAAAAACAAATTCATTCGTCCATGTTTAAAAATAAAACATATATCCTGAAAACTAAAAAACACCAATTAAGTTTTCACAAACTAAATAAATTATGTTTTACTGGTAATGACTTAGTAAAAGTGGTATAAACAAATAAGTGTAAAATGTCATACCACAAAGTGAAAAATGTTTTTGATAACAATAATGGTATAATTATTATTTATTTTTAAATCAGGAAGTAGGGCACACATAAGCATATTCTTATGAGCCCTCTAATAATAAAAATATTGCATAAGTATAAATCTCATTTGTAAATAGTTGAACACATGTGTATTAACTTCAAATCTGAATTTTGATATGATACCTTGACCTCTGACGTATTTATTACTATACCTACAACTATTTTTAAATTTATAAAGGAATATCATTTTTTTTTAAATTTTTCATTTGTTATTTTACATTAAATATTAATATTTCATTTCGATTATAAATTATAAAAATGGGAAAACTAACAAAAAGGATAAAGAAAAATTTGAGTAATTTTTTTAATTTCTTTTAAGTCGGTAAAATTTTCATAATCATGAAATTAAAAATGAAACATTGGACTCAGAGAAAAATCCACTCTAATATTATACCTACACGCTTCGGCTTAAAAAAAGCTTTTTTCTGACTTTCTACTCAAACATAATATACCTACGTATTTTTTGAATGAATAAAACAACTTTTGTTTGGAAAAAGAACCTACTCGTACGTATAATTGTTTAATTACACATATTAGTTATGTACCGATGTACATACGAGTTCATTGTGGTACCTTTCTATTCTTGATTACTCAACATACAGCGAAAATGTACAAAAATGTTACAAACCTTGTTTACTTTTGTACCAAAGCTTATACAAATTGTTTCAAAGTCATTTAGATTGTGACAAAGAATCGTGTATTAGTCAACCTACATTTTGTGGATGGATAATACTCGCGCATCCGAGGCGTTAGTCAATATCATTCCTTTTTAGATCATAAACAATATTTGGTTAAGAGGATCCGACCTAAAAGAGGAAAACTCTTTTCATATTCTTCGTGTTAACCTCGGCCCCCGCCGGCCATCAATCACCCTTTCACTCGCCGTTCAGCATTGTCCACAGAGCGGAGGACGCGGCCCATCCCGCCCGTCACTCGTCACAGTCGTCACTAATCTGCGGTGCTCTCCGACGGATAATCCGGCGCACAATGCGCGCGTCTCAATGGATGGGAGATGTCACAAGAGTCCTTATAAGGTTCCGCGGTGACGGAAACCGACTTGACTAATTGATCGCTACGTTACCGGCGTGACAATATCGCAGTACCTGCAGTACCTACCAAACTACACTACACTGGCGACCGTGTATTTGGATTAGCCTTAAATCTCAAGTGGGCATCGATGTTCTTCATGAAGAAATAGAAAAAATAAGTTAACATTGACATTTATCATGAAAGAGCAAATGATTATAAAAAAATATTACTATGTATCTTAAATCAAATGCCTAATCCTTATTTTTGTGAATGTAAATTAATTTTAGTCTATTTTATTACATCTTATGTGTTTTTAATTTCTCTTTTTTAAAAAAATAAAATAAAATGTAGTTTCTTATGTTTAACTCAATCTTTATTCTTATCTTTCACTAAACTTAATCTTTATTATTACTTAAATTGATTTTACACACTTATTTTATATAATTTATGAAATATGGTGGAGTTCTATAATTGAGAATATATATAAAGAACGTTAGTAATGCTTACTTAAAAAAAAAAGTATTCTTGTTAAACTTCCAAATAAAAGAAATAAAATAATAATAATAAATAAAATTTAAAAAAAGAAACGACTCATACAGTTTCTACTGAGAGAGAACATTATGACACGAATATATAAAACTGAGTCCATGTATTTCTTTTTTTTAAAAACGGAAATGCAAGAATGTCTTTGTTTACCATCAAACGTCAAACGTTTGCACAGTTTTATAAACGTTTAATTTTAGAGTTACTTTTACAAGAAAATGATAACTTTTTGTGACTGTTGAATTTGAGTAAAAAGAAATGTTACACAAGAAGGTACTGTTTTATTCGAACAAAATAAAGTTGGCGAAAAATTAATGTCATTGTTTACCTACAATATAACTTGTTCGGCTAGCTATTGGTTTTTGGGCGTGTTTGATAAGGCTTGAAAACCGTAAAGTAATAAAATAAACGAGATTTGAATTTTGAGTGTGTCAATGGAGATAATATTGACAATCCGCTGTTGAAAGTGATTTCAACGAGCGGTTTATCAAAAAAACCAAAAAAGTAATATCCTCAAATAAGTATCCTCATTGTTTTAATACGTCTTTAAAGACTATGCAGAAAAGAGCAGCAATATAAAAAAGTGTTTTATTTTTATTGTTACGGAAAACTAATGCCATCAAGTCTAGAACACTTCGAATCACTCGATAATTTGTAAATAAATAATATATTATATTGTGCCCTGCAATGAGGAAGTTCAGTGTTTATTTTATTATTTTGTTAATAGACTATTAAACTAAGCCAAAAAAATGTTTTTATTTTTAGTATCGTTTTATCAGCGTTCTGATTTTTTAAAGTTTTATATTTCTGAAATAACTCCGCGTGTGACGTCAAAGGTTCTTCTCTGTCATTTCTTCCGACTAGTTCATTTGCGGTAAGCAAACTGGATATCATTCACAGCTCTCATATCATTGGTTAGTTCATATGAACCAGTGACGTCTTTCAAAATAGTGCGTTTTTATTATTTTTTTGTACAATTTAAAGCTCCAATTTTTATCGCGCGCAAGAAAACATTTATCGTATCCAATTTCCCGTCGGGCATTAGTTCTCGTCTGCGCCGTAGGATATGGATTTCAGACATGTTGTTTCTAAGCTCTCGGGATAAAGGAGGATAGTTAAAAAAATTATATTGATATTTACCTTCTCGAGAATGCGGCCTCGCAGTGGGCGCAGCGGTACTTGCGGTCCCCCGTGTGAAGCTTGACGTGGCGGTCCCTGGAGCGCTTGTGCTTGAACAGCCGAGAACAGAAGTCGCAGCGGAATGGCATCTGGTCCGAGTGCGTCTTTAAAACAATACAAACAGTGTTTTAGAACACCTCATCGTTGATCGTTTTCGCGTAAAAATGACAAAATCAATAATAACCGAGCTAAATCAAGAAAGTCTTTGATAAACGAATAAACAAATACAAAATCATAGATAAAGTATTAATAAACAAGACACTTTTGCAAATTTGAAAAAAAGAGATATTTTCCTACACATATATCGGTAGGTGAAACAAGAGCGTGCCGTGGTTTCACATTTTATTTTCATGATTAACTGAATGTAGTTATAAAGAAAGCAGCCAGCCATATAAAAATGAAACTGAGATAATAACACTTTTGTAAAATGAATGAATTATCAAATCTAAACAACAGTTGGAATGTTTTTGACTTTAACAAATGATGAACAATGAATACATAAGTTTTTTTAAATTACAAACAAGAATCTAATTGTGTATTTTACCAGTTTTAATTATTTTTTTAACAACCATAAGATTTTTCTAGAGATGTGGGTGTTTTCTGCAAATTGAGAAATGGTTTTTTTGTGTTCGACACCATTTTCAGAAGGTGATTTATACAGTTTTTTTTATATTAAATCGGTCTGGTTGTTTTTAGCAGAACATAGAATTGATATTCCTGCACCCGATAACATCAATATTTAATTTCTTCAAAATTGTGGACTGGCTGCTTTCTGCATAACTACGTTCAACTGATTACCCTTTAAAACATCGCGGTGATTTCTCTGAGCTTTGCATAATTTAAAAGTCTCCCTAAAAAGCGTCATCGTAATGTATGAAGGTATATTTTATCAAATCCGATCCAAGATCGCATCATAAAAGCAACACCTATTCGTGCTAAAGATCTTTTGATACAGACATATCTTGTTCTCCATAAAACCATATATGTAAATGTACATTATTTTGAAATAAGATAATATTAATCTCCTGTAAACAAAATACGAGGTGTGATTCATATATTAAACAGGTTGATAATCGTACGACTTAGTGACAGTTAAAGGAATAGAAACACGAAAGTTATTAGTATTAGGTTGCCACCAATATTCCCGTAGCCTCGAAGGTGCCTATACAATAACTCTAAAGGAATCTACAAAGACTTGCGCCGCGAATCCTCGAGCGAGCAGATCTCTATTACAACAGAGAACAGAGCAAAGAAGATGGTATCGCGGATGTGAATGTGGAAGGTGTAGGAGATGATGTTCGGATAAGAGAAGAGACGTGAGAACGTTTTACGAAGATTTCGTGCCGAGACTTAAAAAGGGTTTATGATTTCGAAAAACGAACCGAATACCGAGAAAAAGAGGTGTTAATAGATCTAAATAAAATGATACACACTTGAAAATACACATGTAGGTTTATTTATATATGTGTAGTATAACCGATGCGGGCTTTGAATATAATTCATATTATATTGTGTAAGTACTACATAGCATATCGCAATGCATAGACACTCGTATGGTCGGGTTCATGGTATCACTCTCAATAGGTACGCGGTACGTGTGTAGTGTGCTCGATGACCGAAATCCTCTCTACAACCGGCTCCAGTTGAGTCTCCAGCTGAGATCTCAGTTAGGTGTTCACGATAAACAATACCGACCAGCACAAAGCAAACACACGCGGAGATGCCCTTTACGATAGCGGCGAGATAGCTCGCGAGAGCCGCTCTCGTGATTAAATTGTAACCAACCGTTTGCCAGCCAGTATCACTTATCGACACACAATTAATCATTTCACGGAATGGTATTTAGCGGTGCCCGATCTCCGCGGAGCCAGGATAGGCAGACTAGAGTCGAAGGCGCACGATCCACATTTCGAGATTCGACGATTTCTAGCTTCAAAGTTACAAAAACTCATTTTAGATTGTTTCACGTAGAAAAAAACATCTTAGACGCGCTTGCGTATACCTGACAAGCTTAGAGGAATAATTACTTAAACTGAACATAAAGCGTGGTTTTAATTATAAAGAAAATCCTCGAAGACTTAGCGAGAGGAGATGTGTTTATTCAATTTTGTATCTGTCCATTGTCCGCGCTACAAAGCGCGCCTCATTTTTTACAAAACACCTCCGCGACAAAGCGCTGGATGCTGGATACATATTAAGAAGAGATCTTCAGTAACAATACACCGAGCGTCCGTTAGATACGGTCGCCATATTTCATCGCCTCCCCACAATAATGGCGTAATGTGTGACCGAGCAAAGACAGATTGCAAATTACAAGCGAATATCCGTGAAAGAGCAGCTCGACATAACGATCCGTTTTTTAATGCAAATCATTGTATTCGCGTTCGAGAGAATTGCACATTAGGCAACTAATGCACTTTTAATTTACACATTAGTCTTATTGTGTTCGGCGGTGCTTGCTTCTAATAGAGGCTTTTTCTGCACTTCGTCACAACTGCGCTTCGCCAGAAATAACGTTATGAATAAACATATTTGTACGAGTACTGTACACTGCATTCGAACAAAAGGTTTCATGGAAAGCGTGTCTAAATAACGAGAAATATTTGGATTTTAAAATTCAATCCAACCTTTTATGTATCGATTGATTAAAAGTAAAATATTGGTAATTGTTTTATTTTTTCAAGCTACGTAACATAAGCATATTTGTCTACAAACATTCGGACAAACTTAAATATTGTAATAAAACCAACTGGTCCAAGAAGAAGTTTAAAAATCAGAAAATTGTTTTCAGGCGTTACCTATAGTATGTGAAATAATTGTCAGATGAATCTCTCCACAACAGTAAAGATTTCAGCTCTTTAACTTCACTAAAATCAACAAATGGAAGAACTGAAGAACTATGGATGTTCAAACATAAGCAAAATGCCCCAATTAAACTAGCCAATGACATGTCATAAATTTGAAATAAAAAAAAAATATAAATATTATTTTTTTACTGATAATATTTCATAGTTCAATCAGTTTGTGCGATTTTCTTTTGCCTCGCTCAGCAACCGTTGTTGTTGGATGGTCTTATTATACACACGCAAAATATCTATGTGATTGAAATTGGACTCATGAACGAAATATTCAGCATGTACCCTATACTGCTAAGGGACATTGTGGGGTTTTCTTGCGTTTGGGTAAAACAAATCATTTCTTATCCTAAGAATAAGCCAAATGTTAGTTAAATATGTAACATAAGTATTTAAAATGTTTGAAGCAGTAACTTTATTTTTTGTAACTGACCCTGAAGAAGGCATAGGGTTTTGCCGAAACTAGTTGGTTATTAAATTAACAAAAAAAAAGTGGTAAATAAAAAATTAAGTTATATTATTTTAATCTATTGTGTTACAGAAGTGTTGTGATTAGTAATATTTGAAATGGTGATTCTTTGAAAATATACATATTGCACGGCGGGTGACAAAGAACATATTAAATTTAGCATAACTAAAAAACTTACTAGGCCTTTATAAGTAGGTATATAATTACCATAAAAAAGTGGTAAATACAGATATTGTAATTTTGTTAATGAACTATTATTATTATTATACTCTACAAAGTAAAAATAAGGTTTTTATATATTTTATTATAGAAATAAAGTTTTTTTTTTAAAAAGCATCGATAATCCAAATACTGTTTGTGTTCCAAATTTCAGATTTCAATCACTATTTCAAATAGTCTAAACACTGCTCTGAAGTTTGGATTTTTATTACGAATTTGTTAAATTGAATAGTCAATCTTGCTTGTATTAAACTTTAATTTTTTAAGGTAATAATTTATTTATTTAATAACCCTTGGAAAAATTTCATTGTCACTTTCATTACCATTCATGAAGACGGTTTTTATAAGTTTTAATGCCTACGCGCGTTTTCGACTCATTCTTGTACTATATCGATCGGTGCGATGGAGGTCCTCGTTTGCAAACCGCTTAGAACAGCGTTTCCTGACCTTTTAAAGCCTGCGGACCGGTGAAAACAGGAGAAAAAAATTGCGGACCGGTAACGCAAGTATAAAACTTTTATCAATATCGTATTTTGTTTCTTGGTTTTCAATATTATAGTATAACAGGTGTACAAAAATAACAAATGCAGGAATTTTAAAATGGGTGACAAAAATTTCTGCGACCGGCAGAAAATATCAAAGGATCGGAGATTGGAAAACGCTGGTTTAGAATGCACGTTTCACTGTTTTCGGAAAAAAAGATTTAAAACGAAAAATGTCTACAAGTTATTCGTAATTCTAAAGACCAGTTAAATTCTTTTTTGTACCAAAATATAGACCTAATCGTATTGAATTGGAATCATTTCTGGCTAATAAGGTTTACAAAACGTTATTTTTTTTACGGAGCGTGTGGTATTCAAGGTATTTTTTAAAGTATATTCCAGTTTCAAAAAAAGGTTTTACGATCTTATTTTATGATGTCGTTTAGTTCGATTTTTTTTTGTATTAAAAATACCACAGACCACAGATTATCCATTATCCACTCCCACCAATTCCAGGTCCAAGTCCCATTGTGTCTTTCTACTTTCCTTTATAATAATTTTCTATGCATAAATATGTCCTTAAAAATACCCATTGGGCGTATACATAAATAAATAAAATAATTTAATGAAAGTTGATTATAGTGCCATACTACAACAGAGATAAAGAACATTTAAGAGAAGGTTATTACCTTAACCTAGGCCACTTAAACCAGCCATTGACAGATCATAAGCCCTGTAGATGCCTAGACTTCTATATTACCTTCTCTTAAATGTTCTTCATCTCTGTTGTAGTATGTTAATATAAACAGCTCCCCAGGGAGTTGAATCCAGTCCTTGTCTACAAAAATTTGGACAAACTCGAAATATTGTTGATTATAATGTTTTCTAAAAATGTTATAATTAAATAAAAGGATACACTTGGGTTCAAATATGTTCAATTTTTAGGTTGTGTTCTAAGAAAATTCAATTTAAGTTGTCATCATAAACACCTGTAAAATAAATAAAAATTAATGGCATTGTTTAAATATATCCTATAATAAAAATATAAATAATTCTCGGTTTCGAAACCAATGCGTTGTTCATTTAAAATGTTTTTTATTTAGTTTATGTTTTATTTCAAATTAATATGTAATTTTAATTTGTTGGCCTTGTAGTGCAGAGGTCAGCGCGTTTGCCTACCATGCAAGAGGTCTCGGGTTCAATCCCCGGCATGGTTGAAATAAAATGTTTATTCAAAAGGGTGTTTTTACACTAGAATATTTCATAGTCCTTGGACTAGTACTTGAAGCGCAAAACTGATCATCTTACCTTCATGTAACAAAAATGATCAAGATACGCTAAAATTGGGGTACCAATGCAGTTCCCTATGCACCATTAGGTGCGAAAAGGGAATGATGATGATTAGGACTTATCTAAAATAACCGTTTCATCATACATAACTACAATCTGTGGAATTCTAGTTACCATTTGTGTAAAATGTCATCACCGTTTGTATCAAAATTAAAGAAATCGTATAAAGAACTGAATTTGATAATGTTTTTTTTTCGCTCTCTTCAATACTCCAATTCGCATGTCCTCTTCTTATCCTTTCTCTCTCCGATTAAGGTTGGAAATCATCAGAACAATTCACACATTGTTGGCAGCTGGCCTGAAGAAGGACTGGGTGCTGCAATGAAACCAGTCACGCAAGCTCCTTAGCCAAGAGATGGGCCTTCTCCTAGCCCTGCATCTTCCTTCAATCTTACCATGTAGAATGACTTGTAAAATGTTGCCTTTCATCACATGTCGAAAGCACTCACGTTTTATTTTCTTTGTGATCTTTTGTACATATTTTTTTTTCATCCATCGGAAAACGTCATCATTTCGGACTCTGTCCACTTAGACAATTTTTATTATCCTCTTGTAGCACCGCATTTCAAAGGCTTCGATCTTTTTTAAAGTGGCTTGGGTGAGTGTTTACGTTTCGATGGCGTAAAAAAGTACTGAGAAGACGTAATATCATACAATGCTTATTTGCGAGTCTTAATTGAAGTTTTTACTGCAAAGGAGGTCACGCATCCTGAAGAAGCAGTCTCGCGCCTTCTCTATTCTGACTTTGATCTCTTGTTAGTGATTTATATATTATTTAGCCAGCATCCCACATATTTGTATTGATGGACTTGCTTATTCCATTTTTTAAAACCTTTAGGAAAGTTGGTAGTTTTTCGCAAATAACCATAGGTACTTTTGTTTGGAAATATTCATTTCTTGCCCTTAATTCGAACTAGCCGTGTGTCCTTTTTGTCCAATGGCTGCAGGGTTTCCATACTATCTGCTAGATGGCCAGTATCATCCGCGTATCGGATATTGTTTATAATTAATCCATCTATGTTTATGCAGTCGGTTGGTTCACTTATTGCATCTCTAAAAATGGCTTCTGAGTACGCGTAAAAAAAGAGAGGAGACAAAATGCATATTTGCCGGATATGCACACTCTCGAAGAATCACCCACATAATTATTTTCTGTTGAACTATAGAACACTACACGCAAAATATTAAGTAGGCGCGTTCATCCAATAGTTAGTTTGCGCTTTTATATTTTACAAAAGGAAGAAAATTCTAATAAAAGAAATCGGGTTGTGGTCCCGTGGCTAGTGTCGTGGACTCACGGATCAAAATTTCGAGGTTCACACCCCGCTCTACCGCAACTTGATTACATTTCCATTTTCTAATAGTGAGTTATTTTGAAAATGCAAAGTTTAATTTTTGGTAAAACATTAGAACGGAAATGTTTCTTTTTTAAAAATAAAATAATAATCAATCAAGACATTATTTTTTTAAAAATGTGTTTTATTTTGAGTAGAAAAGAATAACAAACTTCATACTCACAAACAGTTAAATATATGGCACAAGAGTGCAGTTCTTACATTGCAACATCTTCTCGTAGAAGATGAAGATTACCCAAATAAATTTCACAATGTAAGCTAATGTCCAGAATTGTCGATTTTCACCAAAATTACGGTTAATTTAAAGAAACGACGACACTTAGTATTGTTCACCATGAAGTTGTCACGCCAACTCCTAGTTATGGTGAGTGTGTCTCCATTGAAAATTCGACAATTGATTCATTCTTCCCATTAGGCATAATTTCACAGGCATGAGAGATGCTCACGATGCTCTGCGCATGCGCCTTCGCGGACAAATATTCATATTAATGTTTCTTCATTATTGAAGTCGTCTATGGCCGGCTATTCGGGTCAGTTAAAACCAGGAAAAATCAAAACACCACATAAAAACCACATTTGAGAATTTGCACCGTCCGACTAGTCGGCCAAGAAAACTTGATCAGATAAGGTAATTATAAATATTATGATAAGGAAAAAAACGTTTATGAAGAAAAAAATACCGAAATTCGAACCGCGTGTTCAAAATGCATGTTGCACTATTTATAGATCAAATATATATATAATGTCATTATTAGACCTATTTCATATGTTGCACTATTTCAAGATTTTAGAAAGTAAGTAAAAAAATCCATCCAAAATCTGGTCTAAAAGCAGACACGATAAAAGAGCATGTTTGAATGTGGAAGAAGCGAGGAATGTATGATAGGATAGACGCATGTGGTGTATCACTCTCTACCCATCACTACAGGAATATGGCGTATTAGTAGAAGTTAAGGTTATTTTATTTTATAAGAATTTTAAGTTTTCATAATAGAAATAATCATAATTTGCATGCATAATTTTGCTAACACAGAGATTTTTTTTTGATAAGCGCGGTATAACCTTATATTCTCCTTGTCTACCTCGACTAGCCACGAATCGGTCATTTATATACAGAGAATAGTATTTTTAATTAGTTTAAGATTTATTAAGATTTCTCAATCAAACGTAAAACTACCTATATTTTTTAAATTAGCATCTTTCAGGAAATAATATTGTGTTTAAAAAATTAAGATTTTATTTTATTAAATTATTTTCATAAAAATAATTTCAATTTAAACAAAATTTACAAAACTGAGTACCTAAAAATTATTTTCTTCTTAAGTTTATCTAGTAAATTCTTCTAGAGTTTATTCAACAAAAGTCCATTACTTCCCGTATGGAATTTTGTATTTTCCATTAAGGAAATACTAACTGAACGAGGAATAATAAAATTAAGTACGTATAGGGTGGGTGCTATAGGAATTGAACATGATACAGTAACTGGACATTTTCAATCTAATGGTCAAAAATAAATAAATGTAATGCACTCATTTTAAGAAGAAACATAAAAAAAGTGTCTATTTTATTATGGGAATACATTTTTTCGTTCACTTATTTTTTAACATTAGATTTAATGTCTAATTTATTTATTTATTTATTTATTCACACTCTTTATCAAAATACAATTCCATGTTCACTTTGCCCAGCTAACAAGGGCAATTAATTACCATAGCATGTCCAATACTATAGCACCCATCATACATACATATGATATGAGATCCTTCGCACAAGCTTATTTATGCCCTCCTCGAAGAACTCTTGTCGGTTGAAAATTTAATTCCATACATGTGTGGTCACAGGGAGACGAACAAATAAAAATCTGAAGGTGCCAAATCAGGGGAATACAGAGGATGGTTCGAAATACCTAGAACGAATGAGTACGTCTTCTCACAGCCTTAGCCTCCAAGGAACTCTTGGACTCACTTAGTTATTTGATCTTATTTGGGCCGCAGCGTATAGGCTTGTGCCACGGCTCACAGCATACATTGAATGGGTTATCGATTATGTGGAAAAATAGTCAACAAGTGTATCAACAATATCCTGTATTTTTTCCAAATGTACTTTCTTTAAGAAAATATAAAAATTTACTTCACTCAATTTCTGAACATGCCTCGTAATTAAAATAAATATAAAAATGGTATCGACGTGCTTTGCAAATTGGCTTCCAAATAATTTTAGGAGCAGAAAAAAAAAATTACGTCACATTTAAACGATAAATATTTACACAGTAACCGGGCTCTAACCATACATTATAACTTTTTTTTCTGGAATTGATATATATTTCCTCACTCTTAAAAACTATACATAATATGCTAGAGCCTGAATTGCAAATAATAATATTTTTTTATCTAACTGTACCTATTTAACAAATTTTACTTATTTTATCTTTTTTGAAAGAAGAAAAATGATCTGGTGTTGCTCCGTATGGATCCGCAGGCAAAAAAAATAAATTAACACCAAGTTAACAAAAAAAATAAATATTTTCTTGTGTCCTATTTCATAATTATTGTAATATTTTATTTTTTAATACGGAGTGGTTTTTTGGCATTGTATATAAAAAAACTATAATCGCCGTATAATTTTGGTTTAATTGTAAATATTGTATTTTTCGTTTTAAAGGCTGTTGTTTACTTTAAAAAAAATAATTTAAAAATATATGAAAAGCAAGCGGAAAAGCATACGTATAGCCTTAGGAACATTATGATCAATATTTGCTCGCATGTCTTTAACTTAATAAATGTTAACTTCGCATGAGATCTTATCGTACACGAGATTGCTACAGGATGTAAACTTAATTGCTGTTAGAATGTACAAGCCGTATTAATAATATTGTATTTAGTCCATGCTCTGCAAAACGTTGAATTACATGTGAAAGATCGAAATTTACGCTGGGATTTAAGTTTATTATTCCGTAAAGTCGTACATACTATTATGTATGTACCTATATATACGAGTATATTGAGTTAACAGTTATTAAATTATAATAAAACCTATCGCATCAGACTTAACGCAAACACTTATTTTTCTAGTCCCTGTAATACAGTATGTGTACTTGCCTAATTACATGTTATAAATCTAATATACGAGAATATATATTTTTTTCATTTTATATTTTTATTTATTTATACGCCCTATGGGCTTTTAGATTTATTATAAATACATTTGAGTGTAGCAGTATAACAGAAGTTTATAAATAAAGTCAAAAGTAAATAAAACATAGGAAAGACTAAAAGAAAAAAAATACGTTAAAATAAGGAAATGTATACCGTAAGATATTAAGTATACAGTAGAACTCCAACTATCCGAATCAATTGGGACCGGACCCCATTTGGATAATCATAAATTCGGATAATTGTTTGTTTTTTCGAAAAGGGGTATATTTGAATTAATTACAGTATGAATGTTGAAAATGTGAGAAAAAGCTGTTTTTTTAAGAAAAGGAGCTTTTAATTAATCAAATGAAATGGCAACACCTTTACATGCTTAGTGCTGTACATCAGTACATTATGTACGTACCGTACCGTAAATTAAAGTCATTGCTTGTTGAACATCTCGGTCAAAGTAAGCTGTTTGACTGTCATCGTCCGTTTTCGGGCAGCAAAGTCACGCATCCGCTTGACAGTGAGAAGTTGCATGTGGTTACACTCGGGCTGACGCTCCATCCACTACAACGCAGTTTCAAGGCCGGCAAATGCTTCACTAGCTGATGGTCCTGTGTCTTTTTCGACAACTTTGACATTATGTCATTTTCTTCCTCGACACTTTCTTCTCTCACATTTTCAAAAAGTTTATCATCATTTAGAATTTGAAACCCATGGTCTGACGAATCACACACCACTTACTCTTCTATTTCTTCAGTAATAACTTCCGTACATTCAGGAATTTTAAAAATAATATTTCTGAATTCCTTAAGTGATTCTCCTGTCTCTTTCCTTTCTTTTTTTGAACTTGAAAATTCGGAACGCGATTTGAATAATCAGCGATTTGGATGGTCTGAGTTCTACTGTATTTACATATTATATAAATCATACACCTGAATATGCATACATACACACACAAATAAATATGTGTTTGATTTTAATCAAAAAAATAAATTGAAAATATTAGTAAATGTCATGTTATTTCTGATGAACAAAATAGTCCGTGTGCTGTGGTAACGCGTACGTTACACAAAGCTTTAATGTTTTTTTTTGCATTTAAATTTGATTTATGTCAAACTTAAAGTACAAAGAATAAGAACTTTAGCGAACTTTAGCGAACTTCCAGCCAACCAAAAAACAGACTGGTCAAAAAGAAGAGATTGGTCAAATTTTTTTACAAAAAAAAACATCAATATAAACCAAAAGAGAGGTACATACGTAAAATTTAAAAAACCGAATTAATTCAAAATAACAGCTCTTTTTTAATTGGGAGATAAGGCTTGCACATATTAACTTTAATAAAATAAAAAAAGTACATTACGCCATACATGTTAATTGATGAGGAATGTGGGATCAGATTGTGTGTTTGGATGGAGAGAGAAAAAGAGAAACCAAGGAAAGAAAAAACAGGATAAAAACACATATATAAAAAAAAGAAAAAAGCAGTAAACCTCAGGGAGTTAAGGATTCTGGGGATACGAGTATAATAATGTTATAATAATGTTTCAGGCGTTTCTTGAAAGTGGCTAGAGAAGGTGAATTTTTTAAATACAAAAATGAGCTCATTCCAAAGTCTAGCAGCTTATATGTGTGGATGCACCTACATAGTTTAGATAATATTATATAAGTAGAGCTATCGCCACATAACCTTTTCAATTCTGAATAGGTTTACCACGGTGTAAAAATATGAACAAATTTGAATTTATTTTTTACATTATTTACTTGAAATTTTGATTTAAGCATAGAGGCACCAGGATAATAAAGCAACAATGTAATATATGTCTGATTTCAAGTCTGAGAGATTCGTTTAATATAAAAACGTAGACGATATAAGTATAGATTAAAGACAAGGGAACGTTTTAACAATATATTTCCGCATTACAACAGAGATAAAGAACATTTTAGAGATGGTAATAAAGAAGTCTAGGCATCTACACCTGTAATTGGCTGGTTTGAGTGGACACTTTACACACTATGTAACATTCATCATTCTGCTCATATTTGAACATCTATATTCCTCCAATTCTTTCATCTGTTGATGTTTGTGAAGTTAAAGAGCTGAAACCTTTATTTATGCGGGTAAGATTCATCTAACTGAATTATTTAATTTGGACAAACTCAAAATATTGTTAAATATTGTCGTTTTGGTATTTTTAAGTATCAAAAACATTTTATGGTAAATGTAGGGAAAATATAAGAAAGTAAGAAATAATGAAGTAAAACCAACATATTAGGAAAATATCACAACGAGGAAAATATAACAAACATAATATGTGGTAAATGAAGTGAAAATAGAACATAATAAAAATAATGTAGTATAAAAAAACAGTTGAAAAATGTCGCAATGTGAAAAAATATATAAATATATAAAAAACATATATTCAGTAAATGTAGCACATAAATGTACATGCACATGTAGCAGTAAATATGACACAGTAAGAAATAATAAAATGAAAAATATATTTATTTATTTTTAACACGTATATAATAACTGCAACTATTATTAAAAATATTATCTACTCATCACAATCCGATGTGTCATTGTTTTTATCACCATAAACACATTTTAAAATAAACCACAGTTTAACACAACTTCCTTGGTTTGTCCGCAAAAAGCCTGTCTTTGTCCCAACTTCGTAACTTTAGACATGGTTACTTTAGTTTCTTGAAACAAACAGACAAGTATATTTTGAATTTTGAACTTTTTGGAACCGACATTAGCCAATTAGACGACGTGATTGTTACAAAATATTTACATACCTGTATATTACACAAATGATTTGTTTAAGTGTTAGTTTTGGAAAGGTTAAGTGGCGGGCACTCTACTATAATTTTAGGTTTGTATTATCGAGTCCTGGGCCCCGATTACAATGGGAAGTTAACATTTTTCTTCAATTTTACCTACAAAGTAAAATTAAATTTTCTGTTTGAAAAGCAGAATATACTGTACAATTTTTTCTTCCAAACATCTTCAATTACAGGTTACCGATGAAGATACTTTAAATATTCATGCAAATATACTCATTTTCGTACACAAATATCGATTTTTCTTTATAGACAGTCGAAGATAACTCTCTTAACTTCCCATTGTAATCGGAGCTCTGAGATATCAATCATCAATCGATAAAATATTTAAATCAATTGTATTTACCTGTTCCAAAAACTTTTCAAATTTATTTATTTTGTTACTTAGTGTAAAATAAAAGTATCCGCTAGATAAAAAATCAAAATTTAATTGGAATCATTAAGCAGATTATACTGAAATAATTACATGGAACAAATTTTTAGTTTTATGATAACATTTTAGATAAATTAATATGAATTGTTTTAAAGCATGACTAAAAACAAACGACTTTTTAATTACTTGCAATATTAAAACAAACTTAGAAAAAACATTTTTATTGAGATTTAAAGAAATGTGTTAATGTTGGTAATGCATTATTTCAAAATAAATCAAACACTTAATTAAGTATTGAGCTGACAAAAATATCTTAACTTAAGACATTAATTTAGGTCTAATAACCCTTCTAAATAAACGACTCTTGTTATAAGGACAATTAAATCCACACGTCTCGTTTGTACTTGTGAAATTGTTGAGAAATAGCCTCCTCGCTCAGTAAAGTTGTCTGATGTTCCGACGGATACCGAAGGGAACTCTCGCCTCTCGCTAAGTGCTGGTTAATTTGAGGTGTTAAGACGATCAGCCAAAGAGATTAGAAGAACACAACACCCACATCAGTTGTTGGCACGTGTTGTTTCTAATATTAACAATTTACTAGCGCCAGCGAGTGGAGCGCCTTAAATTACCACAAAGATAACACTATCTTTTCAATTTACCAAACTAAACTGATGAAAATAAAAATAAGACGCGTTTGACGCAAAGAAAACCAAACACATATTTTATAATATTATTTTCAACATACAAATATGTTAACAATAAATAGCTAAGTGAATATAGAGGTAGTCAAAAACGCCATTTTTATCTATCCGTAATGTAAAATAAAACAACAACAACAACAACAAAACAAAACAAACCATCACGTCGTTTCCCCCTAAGGGTAGGCAGAGAGGATAGAACGCCACAACACTCTTTCTTTGCATACAGATCTCGCTTCTTCTACATTCATACATCTTCTCGTGCACGCGCGCCGATTATTCCGACTTTTAACATGTCCATCTTTAAGTATTTGTTAGATTTGGTCATGCCATGTCTTTCTCGGCTTCCTCTATTTCTGCATCCATCAACATTTGCATTGTAAATATTCTTAGCCGTTCTTTCGCTGTCCATTCGTTCTACATGTCCAAACCAGCGCAGAGCTCCTTTCTTGATTTTGTCGATAATGCTTGTCTCAGCCTTACATAATGTACGGATCTCAACATTTGTTCATCCATCGTACATAGTTTTACCACATATTCGCCTGAGAGATCGCATTTCGACAGCATTCAGCCTACTTTCATCCCTGTTTTTCCAAGTCCATACTTCGCTCCCATACATCAGGGACGGGACCAGGACTCCGTTGTGAACTGCCAATTTTGCCTCTTGTGGCAAACATTTTTTTGCCAAGGTCGATTTAAGTGCACCGTTCACTCTGTTCCCAGCACTCACCCTCCTTTCAATATCTTTCTCAGTCATTCCATCCCTAGTGAACATACTTACCAAATACACAAATTCCTCTACTTGTTTTAATATAACTTCATTCACAGTGATTTCACATTTAGTCATACTTTCATTTCTTTCAAAAACCACATTTATTTTATCACATTCGATTTATCGACATTCATCAGCAAATCGCTTCTCTTGCATACATCGTAGACTTTTGTTACCAAGAATTGCAGTTCCTCTTTGTTGTTAGCAAGGAGTACAGCATCGTCAGCATACAAAAGACAATTGACATTTAAATCACCCATTTTTGCTCCCATTCTTAAGCCTTTCAGTTCTTTCATGCAGTTATCGATAAACACGTTGAACAGCCATATAAAATAAAGATAAATAAATAATTAATGTATAGAATAGCATGACATATTTATATTTGGATAGCGGATATAATAAATAGTATGGTTCTTGCGCTGTACCAAATCTTCTCGCTGAATATGAAGGACCGTCTCCAATGTATTATTACATGAAAGACCCTTTCCAATTTATTATTGTATGATTGATTTTAAGAATGAAGTATCGTAATATATTTACAAAAGGAAGTCATGAAAATATGTTTCGCTCGTCAACGTGCAATAAAATAAAGTATTTTTGTGGTAAATCCGATATTACAAGTTAAAAATAGAAATATTTTTTTTAGTGTGAAACAAAATCAAAGCCACTGCGTCATTAGTAAGACTATTCACGATCAGAGTATTTTTAGGATCAACTACAATGTTTTCCCCATAAGTTATTTTGAAGTCTATACTTTTTTATAAGCACGAAATATAGTCAAGCATTCGTGACTTTAATCTAAACTACATTTAACAAAATTAGTGCGATGACAAAATGTTTTTTTCTTTACTGTACACGACAAACATCTTATCCCTTTTGTCACATAGCTTAAAGTGTGTAAAGAACAGATGAACCCCATATTTTAATATGGCCATTTCGAATAAAGCTCTAGAGGGGTCCTATGAAAGAGCATTTTACCTTGTTTTATATAAAAATGTGTGTTTTGGGAAAAGTGACAGATATATGTACACTTCTGCCATCACACTACCAATATGTACAATGGATAACAAATATACTTACTCACTTAATATAAACTTACAACTTCAATAATAAACGCATGCCTTGTACAAAAGAGAAATAATATTATTTAAATACAATGTAACTTTGTTCACTTCTTTTAATGTTTTAAAATACAATATTTGCAGTTTGAACGTAAATACAATTTTACCAATGCTAATCTGGGTGCGGTTTTTATCACATTTTCAGTTTCTCTTAGAAACTCCATGAGTACGGAAACATTTCATTAATCTACGTTTTATTACGGTGAAATATTTAGTACTGTGCTCAGGTCAAATGTTAACAATGACATTATAAGCATAACGGATTTTTTTCATTTTCCTGTACGTGTTTCTCAGTAAAAATAAATGCCTCTAACTTTCACCGAAATAAAATAATTCTCCTTTTACAAACGTGACAGAAAATGACCGTTTACGTCTTTATATTTTAAGCATAATTGCATAAAGTATGGATTGTGGACCTATCGGAGCAGTAAGAGAAAGATATCATTTATTTTTTATGTTCAATACCCAAGGATTAAACTGAAGAAAAGTGTAATATCAGCATCGATACAGGGTTACATAGTGAGGCGGGAAATTAGAAAACAAGATATTTTGTACAAAAAGACATAAAAAACTATGAAGATTTTTTTACAGTTCATAACAGTGAGTATATTAATGATTTAATTTTGGAAATACGCAGACATTTGTCATTAAAACAAGGCATTATAATGATGGTATTTTCTAAAAACGGCTTTTTGTGTATGCAATATTTAAAAAAAAAAAAGCTTATTCGAGCATGGCCGAAGTTTGAAACAATGTCTCGTTTATGTAATAGGGAAATATCACTTTTTTAAACCTTTTTCTGATAAAGGTCTATGAAATACTGTCTAGTAAAAAAGTAATTTTTTGCTTATTATTAGTAGCACAAAAAATACTATCAAATTTGTAATTTTGAATTCCCGCAAAAACGGTCATTTCATTGGCCACGCCCTTAATACGTCACGATTCATGTTTATTTGTTCCTGCCATTGAAATTTGTGTATAACAATTTCATAAATCTTGACGTTACAACAACCAAGGCCAAACACGTCGCGTTTTTCTACTAATATATTTTAATTAAATTTCTTTATTGCATTTATGTATGAAAACATTTCTCCACAATATTCATATTGATTTTGAAAATACAATTAATTATTCTTAATCCATTTCATATATTTTTATTGGTATTCGTAGTGTGTGATATTTCCTTACTCTTGTCAAAGATTATTTGATTATTTTTTTTTAATTTTTTTTCGGAGATTTTACTGAAAATGATTTAATATTGGCAAAGCATTCATTAATTAACTTGCATTTTAGATTTCTAGAATTGTTGAATTATATTTCTTTAGATATATAGTTGAAAAATTCTAATCAAAGATCTAAATAACTCACTAGGGAGGAAATCCAGCCTATCTGCAAGCGTTTGCAAGCGTTTCGGCTAGTTTCACCGTTTACAAAGAACGGGCTATGCGCTAGGCGCACTTCTTAGCTATTTTTTTGTAAGATATAAACTGTAGTGGTGATTTATGATGAATAACAATTATTTTATTTGTTTTCGCATAAACATATTTACTTTAAAACATTATTATCGAAAGTCCTATACAATGGTAAGCTGTGCATAATCGCTTATTTTGACGATTCGCCCTGTAAGCTTCATAATATGTTTATACCTTTTAGTTACCTGAGATAGACTTACGTATTTCACACAGAAAACCATAGAAGTAATTCTAGATTTTAATCTCGTTACCTAGAATCCTCAGGTTAGTTAACAATTATTATTACCCTAGCATTTTGTCTGGTTTCACGCTATTTTTTTTTTAATAAAACGTTAAAATGTTACCATCTTGTTATTTTTTTTATTTCATTTTTCTTCAATATTCTCTTTATAAGTAATTTACAAGTAAATTCTGATTTCCTAGTTTCAATTGTTTTTTTCTCTGTTTTGTATTGTATTGCTTGAATATACTCGTGTATATCCTTTGTTATTTCTCTCAATTTTTTTATAGACCAACAATTTACATATAACTTTTTCGCCAGATGAGAAAATAATGGAAATGAATAAATAAGTATACTTTTACATATTTTCATTGAGTTGCAATAATCATTTTCGATCTTCAGTGAATCTACAATTATATTCTTAGTTCTGCAGTATATAGTCTGGGTAGCGCATAACGGTAAGAAAATAAATGATAGTATGTAACATCAATGCAGTTATCATATTCCGCTAACTGCCGCTGCTCTGTGCTGATCTCCTGGGAGTTTCCTGTGCCGTGCCTGCGGATGTGACAGATCTCGGGAGATTTCTTTCTTATCACTGCACCGACACTACCGCTCTGAACTTGCGGAGGAAGGGAGCCGGTTTGCCGAGGAATCCAACTGCACTTACGGGGACAAATAAATTATTCTCCGATCAATTAACCTGACCACAGATAATTTACACTTAATAAATTATTTCATGACTGCGAAAATAATATTGCACGGATGTCAAGAGAAATTTGTTCAATTTTGTCTGGAGCAATACGCTTACCGATTCAATATTTTGTTATAAATTATTGAAGTCATAAATTGTAATTCAATTTAAGGCTTGGTTTCCTATTACGTTATCTGTACTGTACTTATGTGTGTTGTAAGGGTCAAAATCGTAAAGCGTAGTTTATAATGCATGATTTATTTTTAAGAAAATAAAAAAATAAAAATTATTGAAAATCTCGTCGTGGTCCCGTGGTAGTGTAGGTGTAGAGGACTCACGGATCAGAAGTCCGAGTGTTGAATTCCACCCTGCAAAAATGTTTGATTTATTCCTATTTTTATTTTTTTTTGCAGATAGGTATCTACAACTAAATTGAATGATTTCGGTCATAACAAATATTTTTTAAAAGATGACCGTAAAAATCCACCTGCAATTAGGTATTTGAACTACCTACCTTTATATTACAGTATATTGGTGATAATGCTCATGATTTTGCTCAGTTTCTTGTACATATGTTCCTTCATATAGCTCTTGTAATTGACTTAAATTATACGTGTAAAATATATATAGGTAATCAAAAAAATAATAATATTTCGATTGCTATAGATACTAAGCATTTAATACTACATCGTGAAATTCTTTTTAATTTATTTGTCAAGGAAATAACAGAATATTGTTAATTATTCATTTGTATTTATGGTAAGTGCCAACAGGATGTTCAATGAAGACGGTTATATCACTCGTCGATAAACTATTTTTATCAGAAGGTGCGCGATGCAATTTATGGAATATGTAAAGTAATCTTCGACACAGGAAATAATGTATCCAGCACATCTGGTCAATACAAGTCTCCGGTATCCACGATAAATACACAGATTAAATAATTCTTGAATTGCTATTCACTGAACAATAATCAATCGGGAATGTTCTTTGGACTGAGAATAACAGAATTCAAAACATTCGATTATATCAATAGGTCCGTGATTAACGATATCGAATATGAAAATAGGTATGTATATATGAGAAACCGTTTCCTTTGTCAGTTCAGAGATATGTCGCAACAAGGCTGACGGCAAAACAGGAGTGTCTTATCTCCGGACCACGGGCAGAAGAGGAACTCACATACTGCGGCTCCTTTGTAAAGATCCGAGTTTAGATACAGAACTGTTCCACTCGTACGGTGACGCGCCCCGAGCCATTCCAGTTCGCGGTTGAGTTATGCTACTAGTATCGGAAAGGTTTGTTCAGCCACTACGACAAAAATATATCGAAGGAGTATTTTGGTCGAAGCGGTGCGCTACTTGAACGGTAGCGCCGGGCAATCTAACATTACACGATCAGCCTCCCGCTGGCGCTGATCTAATCGCCAATCCGGGGTTTAAAAACTCCCTCGTACGTGAGCCACTGCGGGCCGAGCTCGGTAGGTGTCGCGGAGGCTTCACGTTACAGATTACCGTAAAGTATTCGGGCTCGGAGTCTCTCACGGGTCCGCGGTGATCCGCGCTCATTGTGCCTCCTATTGACCCGACACGTACCGCTTTAAAGTGTGTTGACACGACTATTACAAGCTTCTTTATCGCGATCGCTCCACTCCGTTCCGGGTGCTGGAAGCTTCCGAGCGAATAACAAATAATAAGTATCCACTTGATGGAAAAATTTCAACCGTATCCTCGTCTTATTCGGGAGTTCTAATGCGGCAAACTCGCTTTCCACGATATAACGTCGCGGCAATGAAACTGTCATTGGCCGCGTCCAGTCGAGCCTTTACAGAGCTTTCTAGCGACAGTGTGACGGAATGTCGAGTTGACTATTCTCCTTTTCTTTTTTCTTCGGCAATTATACCTGTCTCAGGATTGTGGCTATTGTAGTGGCGCATGATGAATCACTCGACATCTCAGTGGAGCTCTATTTATGGATTTCTGAAGGGAAATGGTTCCATAAGAGTATATGGAAGAGCTAACAATGTGACGTAAAATATCTTAATCGGTACCGACCTGTTCATGCTTCTTGAGGTAGGACAGCCTGGGGAAGGCCTTGTCGCAGAACTGGCACTGGTAAGGGGTGTGCTCCGTGGCTCCCAGCGTGAAGGTGAGCTCCCTCTCCGAGGAGGGGCTGGAGGGGGAAGCGGGGGAAGCGGGAGAGCCCCCCGAGGGGGTGGAGGACCGCCACGAGCTGCCCGGGGTAGTCAGAGCCTCTGCAATAAATATAAAAAATCAATTGTGCTTTCATACACTCATATTCAACTAGATTTCTATCCAAAACGATGTGACATACAGTTAAAATTAAAATACCTTTAAATTAAGTAATAAAACTGAAATAAAAATTAATAAAATTAACACGATTCGTTAATCTTTTATTTTGTTAAAGAAATCTACTGGCATTATTTCTTGGTTTGTTCATTGATATTTGCTTGATATTTTATTTCTGTGTACACCTGCTAATGCCTACAACATTATGTGAATAAAATTGACTTAATTGGATAATATTATTTATAATTTAATTATAATACTCAGATTGAGATGGAATATGTAAACATAATAACAGGACCAGTTTTTTGCCAAGTCAGCTAGGTGATCGGGTCGGCAGTGTAGGCGAGGGCAGGTAGGTAGTGATGGGGGGCGGCGACGCTAATAATGGCTCGCCTAATGCCTAACGTGGAGCCTGTGGCAGTGAGAGGAATAAATATCACTTCTGCGCTTCATTCCATTCTGCGGTTGGGAATCTTGACAAATGATGTCGTGAAGTGAAGCCCCGTATTAGGGTGGTATTTTATTTTCATTTTACAGTTTTACACCCGCGAAATGGTACGCAGTGCTGCTTCGTGGATTTCAAAAAATAATAATTGAGAAACATCCTATTAATCCATAACACTATTGCATAAAGTATGAAATTAATAATATGTATACATACTTCACCAGTAAATACAAAAAAGTATTTAATTTACGTACCTACGATTATATTTGAAAATACTTTTATATCGTATTTTTTATTACCAATTGCATATTATAAAATCACTGATATTCATTTTTTCATATGAAGTTCTTCTAATACGCATATCATATAAACACTTTAAACTTAGATATTGTTTGTAACTTAAAACATCGAATGTACGCGTTATTTATCATTTGTCAAAGTAATAAACATTCCAACTGTCGTGTTGATTAGATTATTCACTCTTTTCAAATAAGTGATTTTATCTCAGTTTCACTTTTCTATGACCGGCTGCTTCTGCATAACTACATTTTATTGTAATTTGTGTGTTTTAAAAAAAAATAAAATCAAACATTAGATTTCTTATAATTTACCCAAATATTTCAATTTTGGTGGCCATTTTCAACGAGTTGTAAATATTTAAATTTATTTCAACAGAGAGGGAAAAAGTTTTCGAGAAGAAATTTGGAAGTCTAGGCATTTACAGGGCTTATGACCTGTCATTGGCTGGTTTAAGTGGCCACTTTACACACTGTGTAACATTCACCATTCTGCCCATGTTTGAACATCCACATTTCCTCAACTCTTCCATCTGTTGACTTTTGTGAAGTGAAAGAGCTGAAACCTTTATCACGTGGGTGAGATTCATCCGGCTGAACCAAATCACCTACTAGGCAACGCCTGGAAACAATTTTCCAATTTTTATACTTCTTCTTTTACCGGGTAGTAATTCAACAATGTTTGATTATGTCCAAATGCTTGCAGACTGGCTGGATTTCCTCCCTAGGGAGTTGTTCATATTTAAATTTATTTCAACAGAGAGGGAAAAAGTTTACGAGAAGATATTTGGAAGTCTAGGCATTTACAGGGCTTATGACCTGTCTGGGCAGAATGGTTTAAGTG